>NW_006408979.1:16578-18438 GCF_000296735.1 Chrysochloris asiatica
GAAGGAAACTCAAAGTCTCAGGTTGCAATATTGAAGGATCCCATGGTAAAATATTGAACGACATAAGAAGCATCAGAAGAAGGAATAAACAAACAGTCACTGTATCAAAAAGAGTTGGTTAGTGTTCAGTCATTTCAAGTGATACCAAACTGAAGCTGCAGTGAAGGGATTGGTAAAAAATAAGCGTCCAGTGTGGTGCTGTGGATTAATTTGCAAGGCTGATTTGAGTTGCAAGGTCGGCTGTTCAAGTTCACCAGCTGCTCCTCAGAAACTCTACAGAGGGTCATTACGAATTGGAACCAACTCTATAGCACTTATCAACAAAAACAACAGCTGATCGAATACAAATCAAAATAATAGAATAAACTGATCTGCTCAAGAGCCATCACTTATTTATGACATGAAATTTAGAAGACAACTGATTGGACGTGATCCATATTTTTTACCATTCCAAATAAAGGTGACCTAGTGATTTGCAGAAATCATCAGACAATACCATTAATGCAAGTAAAATTTTCCTGAAAATAAATTTAAAAATGGTTGCAGCATTATATCAACAGAATTCAAGCAGATTTAGCCAAGGACTTGGAACTAGAGATATCATTGCTATGTCAGATAAACCTTGGAAAAAAGCAGAGAATAGAAAAAAAAAAAAGTCACTTGTTTTTCACTGACTATTGAAAGGCATTTGACAATGTGGGCTATAACAAACTATGGGTAACACTGTGAAGAATGGGTATTCCAGCATAGGTAATTTTGCTCATGAGGAATCTATACATATAACAAAAGACAGTCAGTTGATAAAACAAGCAATATTGAATTGTTTAAAATTAGGAAAAGTGTGTCCCAGGGTTTTATCCTTTCCCCATACTTACTCACACCTTGCTTGATGGGAGTCAAGGGGACTTGGAAAACTTACTAATACAGACCAAAGACTCATAATGGGACCAAGAAAGAACATCGTGAGCAATGTAGAAAAGATTGAAATCATCCAAGTCCGTTTTGCTTGGATTCACAATCAAGGCTCATGCAAGCTATAGTCAATAAATCACCTAATGTATTGCATTAGAAAAATCTGTTGCACCAGAACTCTTTAAACTGTTAAAGGGCAGAGATATTCATTTGAGGACTAAGGCAACCTGAACCAAACCATGGTGTTTTCAATGGCCTTTGGAAAAAATATAAGAAAGAGAATACATGCATTTGAATTGTGATTTGGAACTTTTTTTTCCCATGTTATTATACAGGATTGACATGCCAGTAATGTATAGGCCCAAATTATTGGCCTTATAGTCTCTGCTGTTGTTGCTGTTAACTGCTATTAAGCCAGTTTTGACTCATAGCAACTCTGTATGAGGAGCAGCAGATGAGTCTGAAACTCCCACCTTGTGGCTCAAACAGATCTTGCAATATAGATTGCTTACCTTACAATACCACACCAGAATACCTTACATTTTCTAGAATATGCTTGCAGAGTATTATGTAATGTATTTGCAAAGTAATAACAAGTATTATTTTTTGTTTTTCCATACTAGGAAAAATAGAAATTATCATACTATATTCTCTGGTGTTTTTAAGTGCTTTAGAATCTATTCAGACTTATAAAAACCCTGTATAAGATTTCTGAGGATTAAGTTATTATGGGAGCTGAAATGATAATTTCTCTTCCACAGAGCAGCTGGCTGGTTCAAACTACAAACCTTGTTGCTCATAGTTCATTGCGTATCCTATGGGATCACTGTTCTCCCATTACATTCTTTGGAATATGGTAATTCGTGCTTTTTCCTAGTATGGATAAACAAAAACTAATCATATTTATTACCTTTAAATACCTTACATGTTCAAAACTAGCAGCTGTCA
>NW_006408979.1:19018-21185 GCF_000296735.1 Chrysochloris asiatica
GATAGCATAATATTCCATTGTGTGTATATACCAAAGCTTGTTTATCCATTCTTCCACTCATGGACACTTAAGCTGTCTCCATCTTCCTTCCTTGTTTCTTTCTTTCTTTCCTCTCTCTCTTTTGATGTTCTATTTGAATTTTATTTAATATAATGATTTTACTGCTTCTCTTTTGCATAAAATATTAATTTGCAGGTCAACTTCTTTCATTTTTGTGTATAATTGTGAGTTTTGAATCAATTGTTCCAAACCCCATTTCATGTAACTTTATGAAAATTTAAAAATATAATTAGAAATTGCAGTTCCACAGACAATAATCAACACTTGAAGATATAATGTGTATCTGTTATGATTGTATTTTTTAAAAACTTTTGAATAATTATTGGTGATAAAATTTACCTGCTTGAATTATAACCTTGCAATGAAATTCTCTATTTATAGTCTAACATTTCAAATGCTAAAAGTGGCACATGTTATATAAATTTGTTTTAATATGGCAGATTTGAATGAATAAATATGTTATTTTCTTCATGAGACAATAATTTATTCCTGATTTCAAAGATGTTATAAAATCAATAGCTTTCTTATTTCTACTGTCACCTAGAGGTGATATATTAATATTGCTGTCATTGTTTCACTAGACCGGGCACCTCAGAACTAATGCAGAAAAAACAAACTATTTCTTCCCTGAAACATTGCAGCTTGTGTATAAAAACCTAGTAGAGATCAATACACTAGAAGCAACAGTACCTCCACTTACACCTGCTTCTAAAGTATGTATATCAAAATAATGGTTTATATGAAATGTTCCAGGTAAAAATTTACCTGAAGTTTGATAAAAAGACAAAGGTAAAGTTTAGTGCATGTTTCTCTATCATTTATTTTTCACTTAATATTTTACAATTGAAGCTTTTATATTTCTACTTTCTAAAGGAGCTCTGGTAGCGTAGTGGTTACGAATCGGTCAGCGGTTCAAAACTACCAGCTGCTCCGCGGGAAAAAGATGAGGCTTTCTACTCCCGTAAAGATTTACACCCTCGGAAACCCTGTACAGGGTCGTCGGAACTGACTCGATGGCACTTAACAACAACAACAACAAGGTACTATTAGCTTAGCGGTTACAAATTGGGCTGCTAACCTGTACAGGGTTGCTATGAGTCGGAACCGACTCCATGGTACTTAGCAACACCAATAATAAGGTATTGTTGAATGATGAAAAAAGTGTCAAAAGAGGACAATGTACCAAAAGGAAATGGTTGTTGTTCAACCATTTCAAGAGGTAGCATATGATCAAGAGTCAATGATATGGAAGGAAGAAGTCCAAGGTACACTGAAGGAATTGGCAAAGAACAAGGCACCAGAAATTGATAGCACCTTGTTGAAATTGAAATCTTTGAAGAAAGTGAGGCAGCACTGGAGATACTTATGTATGCCAAGAGATTTGGAAGACAACCATCTGGCCAGCTGATTGGAAGAGATCCGTATTTGTGCCTGAACCCATTGTGGGTCTTGTTCAGAGTCTTCCTCTTTTTCTCCAACCCTCAACTATCAATCATGATATCCTTCCCCAATGACTGGTACTTCCTGATAACATATCCAAAGTATGAGAGATGAAGTCTAACCAAGGAGCAGTCTGAGTATAATTATTCCAACATAGCTCAGTTTGTTCCTTTGGCAGCCCTGGTACTTCAAATAGTCTTCTCCGACACCATAACGCAAACGCATAAATTCTTCTGCAGTCCTTATTCAGTGTCCAACTCTCACATGCATAATGTTGCTGTTCAGTGCCGTTGAGTCGATTCCGACACACAGCGACCCTGTATACGTTTTGCAAGGAGCAGCTGGTGAGCTTGAACCACTGACCTTGCAGTTCAAATGACTTTGCAGTCTTATGCATTAGCCCACAGCACAACACCAGGACTCCAACACCATAATTTGTTGTTATTGTGGTGAAGTGCTGTCGAGTCGGTACCATTCCACAACAACCCTGTACAGGGTTTTCAAGAAGCAGCTGGTGAGCTTGAACTACCGACCTTGAAGTTTACATAGGTTACTGAAAACACCAAAACTTGAGTCAGGTGTAAATTAGTCCTTGAACTGGCAGCTTTGCTCTTCAACACTTTAAAGTGGTTTTATGCAGATTTACACAATGCAATATGTCATTTGA
>NW_006408979.1:22495-23792 GCF_000296735.1 Chrysochloris asiatica
ACTCTTCTTTGCCTCCATCTCTGATGTAGGTGCTACTCTGGATAGGTTCCCACATTCTACTTGTGCTTTTCTTCCTTGATAGTACTAGGCTCCTCTGTTCTTGGAATTTAATAATAACTACTCATTCCATTATGTTATAAAACTTCTATATTTACAGTTGTGGCAATCACAATTAGTCTTGCTAACAGTTACTCACTATCAACTCTTAAGAATCTTAGCCACATCTCCTTTCTCCAGACCCATCTAGACAAGAAGAAATGATTCTGTAGGGATTCTACCTTCCTCTGCACACTCTGAAACTAAAATTTCTCTTAAAAACTTGTAAACCAGTCACTTTATGCTTTTATAGAATCCTGATTTTCACTAGCCAATATTTAAGTTGCCAATCTCTATCAACCCTATATTCATAGAGGATATGCTTGATCCTTGGTGTAAAGATGACTTAACTCTCAGTTGGTAATTTTAGCTACAACATCCATAAATATAGGTCAAGTTCATCAAACTGTAGCAATTTATAATTGTTCCATTTATCAAATTTCTCTAGATGAGTTCTGATCATCAAGCCATCGAAGCTAGGTCAAATGGGTACTATCTGTAAGTTTAGGTATTCTTTTGTGTCTCTCCTCAGTTCATATCAGCTGGACACTTCTATCTCAGCTCTAGCCTTCCATGGCTAGTTCCTTGTTCATGAGCTTAGGAGTCCTCAGGTCTCATCACACTTCAGATCAATCAGTCCTTCCTCTTCTTTCTCTCATCTTCAGGTCAATGGGAGCCTACAGAACATGGTAGAACTCAGCCAATATCTTCATTATTCCCTCCCCACCCCCCTTCCACTTACCAGTAGACCAACATGGTCACCAGCAGGCCTGCTCATGTGTTCTCTTTGAGTTTCAGTCTTGAAGGGAGTTTGTCCTAAAAACACTTGAATGCTTGCCTTGATGGCTCCCCAGCGAAAAACTTGCTTGTTCTTGTAGTAGCCAATCAGACTGCTGTTTTTGTTTTTGATTTTTTCCTGCTGGTCTTTCTTTCCAGAAGTATCTACTGTTCCTCTAGTTGTTTTAGGTATTGCCACATGTCCTATCAAGTGGCAATGTCCAACCTCAGAAGGTTCTGGATGAGGCTTAGGATCCCACCTAAGGTCCTATACTCTTACAAAGGCTCTGAATGATGCCTATTTCACTAGGCAAGTTCTAGAACCCTTTCAAGGTGTTTCAATCTGTTATAGGCTGAAGATGGGCTTACACAGTTTCTGTAATCATGTTTCCCAATATTCCTTTCTATACCACTCAAGCGTCTA
>NW_006408979.1:24682-27233 GCF_000296735.1 Chrysochloris asiatica
AGTTTAATCTGATTTGCTTGCCTTTGTAAAACTTCTCTCTTCCTGAGCTGCTTTCAGAATACTTTCCTTAACTTTTATTTTGGAAATCTTGATTATGATATGTCTTGGTGATTTTCTTTTCAAGTTTATCCTTCCTGGGGTTCATTGAGCTTATATTTTTGGTTCTCAGGATATTGGGGAAATTTTCCTACAGCAGTTCTTCAGCTGTCTCCTCTGTGGTCTTGTGTGATTCTGCCTCTTCTGGAATTTGAATAATTCTCAGTTTATTCCTCTTTATGTAATCCCACATGAATCTTAGACTTTCTCCAGATTTTTTTTTTTTTATCCTTCTTGTACTTGCTTATCTTTAGCAGTATTGAGCGTTTTGTCTTCCAGCTTGCTGATTCTTGCTTTCATCTCTTCAGTTCTAATACTTTGCCCTTTCAGTGTATTGTCCATTTCTGATATTTTATTATTAATCACTTGGACCTCTTTTTGCAGGTTCAGAATTGTTTCCAGTGTTATTTCTGTTTTATTTAATTGTTCCTGTAGTGCTTTCCTGACTTCTTCATTATTCTTCTCTACCTGTCTGTGAAGTATCTTGATGCACTTCAATATCATTCTCTTGAATTCCTTCTCATGAAATTCCAAAGCCTGCCTTCCAATGGGTAGTCTAGGTTTACCTGCAGCTCATTTGTTTTTGTTACTATATTTTGTTTCAGGACACATGCCAATATCTTTAACTGTCTCTTGGGCATCTTCAATAATTAGATGTGTTTTCAATAATTAGAAGAATGTATGTTGATGTATTATTAAGTTTTCTGTATACCTCCAGTTATATGAGATCAGGAGATGGGCTTAGCTCTTCACTTTTCTTAATACTCAACTAAGAGTCACTGTAGCAGATGTTGCCTGTCTATCTGGTGTATAGCAGCTGGTATTAGCTCTTTCCTGAATGGTGCAATTTTATAGTAACTGTACCTTGGCTATATGAATTTGCTGTCTCTCCTTGGGTAACACAGGTAGAGAAAGATCCCCACCCCTACTCCAAGATAAAAGGGGGAAAAAAAAAAGTCACAAAATATGAGTATGACTTTAATGTGCCTCACTCAACCAGCTCAAGCCATTCTGGGAGACAGTATCATTTTAAGCAGTTCCTGTTGACTTCTCCCCCTTCTCAGATTCTGTGTGCTGTGGCCTTTGCTGAGCAGATGTTTGCACATGCATAGTAGATCACTCCAGGTGTGGGGGTAGTTCATTCATTCTCTCAGGTCACCCCCTCATCACCAGAGTGGAGGTACACAGACAGTGAGAGACCATTGAACAGGAAAAAATGTTCACAACTTTATCTTCAATGATCAGTCAGATCTCTGTAGTGGAAGCACCCTTCTGATCCTGTACCTCCTCCATAATTCCCAAGATGGCCACTCCAGTACCCCCTGGCAGCCACAGACCAGAAAACGCCACTTTTATTGCTTCTGCTACAAATATACTAGAAGTCATTCTTCGATCCTTCTAAATATTCCTTTATATGTAGTATAGAATTCGGGGACTATCTCCTGAAACTGTTTCTTGCAGTATTCTGTGTTATTACTGTTAGATGTCTGTACCACTGCCATCCTTTGTTCTTTGCCAGTGGTTTCAGTGCACCTTGGACTTGTTCCTTCAGAATTATTGGTTCTTAATCATGTGCTTTCTCTGGAAATGGTTGTATATCAAGTTTGCTTTTGATACAGATTCTGTGTATTCTTGCCCTCTTCTTTTGTTGCCTTCTACATCATTCAATACTTTGCCCAGAGAATCCTTCAATATAAAAGTAGACACTTTAATTTTTTCTTCAATTTCTTCAACTTGGGAAATACTGAGCATGTTATTTCATGTTGGTTTTCTAATTCCAGGTCTATGAAAATTTTGTTAAACTTGACTTTGTTTTCTTGAGCTGACCTTTGAAATTTTCTGTTTAGTTCATGCATCTCTTAATTTTTTCCCATTTTTTAAGCATCTTTACACTTGAGAGCAAATTTTAGAGTCTCTTCTGACATCTATATATGGCTTTTCCTTCTTTGTTGCTTCTTACTGACCTTTTGCTTTCTTCCTGTAGGATGTTCTTGATGTGATCTCACAACTCTTCTGGTGTTTGGTATTTAGTATCTAATGCATCAAATCTGATGTTTTGATTCATGTGGGATATATTCATCTTCATATATTGGCTTCATGGATGTGTTTTAATTTTCTTTATTTTTAACCTTAACTTGAATATTAGCAATTGATGGTCTATTTCAAAGTCAGACCCTGAATCTCTTTCCTCAGATGCAGTACATTTTATTTCTGTATTCCATCTGATGATTTTTATTTATAGAGATTTTATTTTACTTTTTTTTGTAGTCTTCTGTATACTTTTTTCATTTGTTACACAAAGGATGCCATTTTAGTGCACTTAGATTAGAATTATGAGAGAAAGATAAGGCTTCCTGCTTCCATAAAGATTTACAGCCTCAGAAATTATTTACAGGGTTGCTGTTAGTCAGAACCAATTTGGTAGCAAACAATCATTAAAGCCATTTTAGAATTA
>NW_006408979.1:28142-30798 GCF_000296735.1 Chrysochloris asiatica
CATTATAACATTATTAGAAATTAATAAAATATATTCTTCCTAAGACTTTTTCATGGTCTATTTCCATAATTATTTCCATAATAATTAAACAAAAACTTCTGTATACCTATATTTAGTCAAACCTAAAATTGTCATGTAGCTTGCTAACTTCCACTACTTATGCCCAGTTTCTCAAAATTATTTCCCAATGGACTTAATTGATTCATTTAACTAATTAAGTAGCATTACCACATGCAATGTATTTTAATATATTTTTTTCAAAATTATTAACCTGTAAAAATGAATTTACAGTACTGAATCTTTTTTTCTTTCTTTTTTTTTTTTTACTTGAAGGGAAATCCTAGATCAAATTACAGCTTTTGCAAGTTAATTCTCCATTTATAACTTTACCAGTATCCTGGAGACATCAGCAGTAAATAAAAGGATGAACTATGAATCTCACATTATAGCTATAAATTCTTATAACAGGCAACATTTCACTGTTATATGGGCTGCATACCAGAAAAGTTCCCATATGATAAATTTATCAACATCTTAAGCCCCAGATAAAATATGACTTTTTCCTCAATGAAAATATGGATCTATCAATGTTATTGAGGATTTTCATCATTAAAATTTTTTTCACTTATATTTGAGTGATAAAGTTTCAAAGTGATTTAGTGTCCTCAGATTATTGCAGTTGCTAGAATATTTTTGTCTGCTAAGTTTTAGACATAAATTTACATCTATATTTGTACTTTTCAGTCAAGATTGTTTTCTGTTTTTAAGTTTGGTAACAATAAAAGATCAGTAAAATAAACTCAAATAATTGTTATGTAGCCAGTAATGACATATACCTGTCCCTGAGTTACAAAGCCCAAATTAAGGACAATATGCCTTTGGCCTTTAATGTAATGTAAAATTTCCTTACTTTGAAACAACTGAAAAAGGCCTTGGTGGTGGTGGTTTTGGTGATGTGCCTTGGAGTTGCCAACCTTGCAATCCTGTGCATTAACCCAAAGCACCACACCAGGTCTCCTATGAAGTCACTGAAAATGCTATGGAATGGGCAATGTAAACCATAGTCATCAAAGTGAACATCATTGCTCTTTAGCACTTTAAAGAGGCTCTCTGTAGCTAATTTGTTCAATGCATTCTTTGATTTCTTGGTTTCTGCTTCCATGAGTGTTGATTGTGAATCCAAGTAAAATGATATCATTTGACTACTTCAGACTTTTCTCTGTTTATTCTAATGCTATTATTTATTGGTGCAGTGATGAGGAATGCAGTCTTCTTTACATTGATGTGCAGTCAATACTGAAGACTATTCTTTAATCTTCATCTGTAATTACTCCAAGACTTCATTATTTCCAGTAAATAAAGTCATGTTATCTGCATATTTCAGGCTGTTAATGAGCTTTCCTCCAATTCTGATGTCTTGTTGATTGTCATATAATTCAGCTTCTTGGATTATTTTCTCAGCATGCAGATTTAATAACTATGGTGAAAAGATACCACCCTGGTACATACCTTTCCTGATTTTAGAATTCTTAGTATCCCTTTGATCTGTTCGACCAACTACCTCCTGTTTAATATAGAAATTCCTCATAAGCACAATTAAGTATTCTATAATTCCCTTTCTTTTCATTGTTATCAATAATTTCTATGATACACAGTCAAATGCCTCTGCATTGTCTATAAAGCACAAGTAAACATGTTTAAAATGTACTGTACTCATTTTTTAATATTCTTAACATGTTTCAGGTAGATTTTGGACTTGTTAAGATTGTTTCTGGTGATTTTGATGGCTCTGTAGCATAAGCATGGACTTTAAATGACAAGCTTGGAGGTTTGAGTTCACCATTCACTCCTCAGAAAAAAGATAAGGCTTCCTACTCTTTCAGAGATTTATAACCTCACAGACCTAAACAGGGTCACTCTGAGTCAGAGTAGACTTGAAAGCACGTAACCACAACAACAAGGAGTGTTTATGATTATACAAAGTGTTACGAAGATAGTGCCTTACTGTTCATATATATATTTTCTTATATTCCTTGTACTTTTGTTCATCGATTCTGACTCATAAATACCCTATACAGGGTTTCTGAAGTTGTAAATCTTTACAGAAGCAGAATGCCTGCCTCATCTTTCTCCCACAGAACAGCTGGTAGTTTCGAACTGCTGACCCTGAGGTTCGCAGCCCAATTCGTAACCACTACGCTACCAGAGCTCCTTATATTCCTTGTACAGGACACACAACAATGTTATATCAACCTCATAATCATTAGAAATAAAAAGTCTTGATATTCTTTGATTTTCCAGAATACGAATTTTAGTAAACGTGCATATAAATATTAGAATGGATTTGTTGACTTTTTACTGAATCATCCATTTCACGTAATTTTCTTTTCAGTTTTCCCAGTGCTAAAAATTATGCTGTAATAATTTTTTTTTGAATTTTGCTTTTGTTTTTTTATGCACCAATATCAAATAGCTACATTTTTAACTATTTTAAGGATATGTACAATTTTAATACAGTTCATATAGCCATTCCTATAAACACAGATAGATCCAAATTTTTATTATTATAGAATAAAATGGCATGATAACCACTATATACTATGATAAATATTATTATTCAGAAATAACTGAAACTACAAGGTTAGATAAAAAATTA
>NW_006408979.1:32058-36583 GCF_000296735.1 Chrysochloris asiatica
TGACAGTGGATTATGTGGTAAATCATTTGTAAACCAGCCATGGCTCTGTCTATGAAATAACAGACTTGGGTTTTGAAAAGTTTGTGTAAAATGAGTACTGAAACAATTTACAGAAGAGCATAAGCAGAGTGTTTGGACATCTGTGAACAAAATCTGGACCAATATTCAAAGGAAGGTTAAGTTTCTGGAAGGAAAAAAAAAAACAAAAAAAAAACAGCTATTGGTGACAAACATGGATACATCACTACAAGCCTGAGAATAAATAACACAATATGGAATGGAAATAGCCTCAATAGCTGACAGAGATAAAGTTGAATAGCCAACCATAAGCTGGGAAAACTGATGCTTATGATTTTCTTGGATTTTAAGGGCTAATATTGAAACGCCACTATCAGGAAAAATGTTCAACAATCAATATTGCTTATTACAGTGAGATGCTCACTAAAGAGCTGAAGCATAATTTTCAGATTAAGTGCAGGGGACTGCTATTTAAGGGTGCTGTGATCTTGCATGGCAATGCATGTCTGCACACCTCTGCACACACTATTGACACTCTGGAAAAAAATTCATTTTGAGGTGTTAAAGCTTCCTCCCTATAGTCCTGATCTTGCTCCATCAGACTTTCACCTCTTTGGTTCCCTGAAATAAGTCCTTTGATAATGAAGATTCACCTCTGATGAAGAAGTGAAGATAGCAGTGTAGTCATGTCTCATAGTTCAGCTTAAAACATTTTAAAAATAAGTGACTATGAAAGCTGTTGACAATGGTCAAACTGTAATGAAAAGCAAGGAGATAATGTGAACAATGATGTATTTATCTTTCCTAAAAGTTGATTAAAATAAATTCCACTGACAGAGTGCAGATAACTTTTGTCTCACCTTCTTAATTTTTACATTCTTAATAATCAAGTAAGGGCAACTGCCTGTATGTACTGGGTTGGGCACCCAATTTATCAAAATCAAATAAAGAAAACCTCAGTCTCATTAAAATTAGTACAGATTGGATTTCTTGAGCATTTTCAGTATCAACAATGTTTTTCATGAATTTGGGGGCCTGTCAGGGATTGTCTTCCCACTTAGAGAGGCAGCCCTGGTGGAAAAGGAAACATGTCCTGCATTGGTTTCAGTGTCCTACTCAGCAAGTGTTCTCACTTCCCAGTGAGAGCCAGAAAAAGACCTGAGACTTAAAAAGAAAGAATTAGTAAAAGAGACATGAAGAATTGAAAACAGATTAACTGCAGCCACCAAGAAATCTTGTGCAGGAAACAGGGTCGGAAAATTGGATTGTAAATAGCTCTCTGGTTGTTGGGCATTTTCAGGGGTCATGTGGATGACTGAGGTGAACCTTAGATGTGAAGCCAGTGTGGTGTCCCAATACAGTTGGAGATAGACAAAGTGTGTGCAAGAGATCTTCAGGTCAGGGAGGTTGAGTATATGGAGGAACTCAGACACCAAGACCAAAAAAAATGGGGAATGGATTCTAAGCCTAGGGAAGAAGGAAGCAGGAAAGACTCCCCACAGGCATTACTCCTGACAGTCCTCTGAGAAGAATGTTGAGGGTTTGGGAGAACAGTTCCTGAACCTTGTAAAAAGTCCGGGTATGTGATAAAACTCCTGGAGTGCACAGGGAATCAGGCTCTTGTCTGGTTAGTAGTGGGGAGTGTAATGGAGTAACAAACCCATTGATGAACTGGTAGGAGAAGGTCAGAAAGTGTTTGTAGGGAGGGGGAGAAGCAAAAGCAGAAAGCCAGAATCATGGTGTCTACTGTGAAGTTAATAAAGGCTAAAACAAGACCCCACTTCTTGAAGGAAGTAGGGCAGTGATAAGAAAAGGGAATTCCCCTCATAAATTTTTTGCTCGCTAGTGGGCTGAAGGCTCCCCTCATAAATTTTAATGAGCGCTGGAGAGGGGATCATTTAGGGGTTCCTTATGACTGGGCCCCACCAGGAATCCTTGATAAATCTAAGGTGGGACCTGAAAAGGATGAATTACTTTCCTAATCAACAATGGGTCCATGCAATCCTCCTTGACCTACTGAGTCTCAGAGGTGGCAGTGAATCTTTTGGGATAGGATCTAATTGTAAGATTGGGGTTAGGATTAGAGAAGAGGAGGGGCAAATGAAAGTAAATATGAGACTTCTGACTGAAAGGGAGAAAGGAAAAATGACCTACAGGTATGATTTAAATAAAGCAACACAAAAGGGTTGGAAATTCCACTTTGTTGGTGGAACTAAACACACACACACACACACACAAACACCCACAGTGCAGTGGTCCAAAGAAGACAATACCCTATCCCCTTAGAAGAGGTGGAGGGGACCTTCAGCCAGTAATAAATGGCCTAGTGATTATTACTCATTTTTGGTATGGTGCTTTTCAAATATAATTATTAAGATAAATGTAGACACTGACTATTTGTGCTTAAATGTAAAATTCTGAGTTTGCACAATCAAGGTGAAGCATAAATGTGAGTTGGGCACTGAAAAGTTGTTTTGTTTAGTTTTCATATCTTTGATATTCTTTCTGCAGTAAAATGGCATAAAGTAATCCATTTAAAAGGTGGTTAAGGATTTGTTTGGCTGTGGTGATAGTAATTTTTAAAATTGTACATTGCTCAAACTGTATGTGTTTTATTTGTATTAATGTTTCAGGTCTTCTGAAAATATAATATTGTTTTAAAAGATATTTTGTGTACCAATACTCTTTCAGAATTGAAAATATTTTTTTTTTAAAAAAACATGGGTCACCCTGTATTTTATCTTGTAAAGAGGAGGAAAAGAATATTGTACTGTAGCCATGAGTATTGATGGTTTCAGTGCATTTGACAAGTTTATAATGTTGAAGTATGTTTAACTGACATTCCTGTTTGAGAAGCTTTTAAGTGAAGTATTATATTCATGCATAAAGATGATAGAGCCAGTAATGTTTCTTTTAGTTTTAGGAAACAAAGTGTAGTAAATACTGTTGTGAGAATGTGTTATCCCTGAATATCTTCATGTCAATCCTCTCAGAATTTTTGAAGCCGAATGGTTCAATGGAATTTACTGCTACAGAGGTACCATGACACCATAAATGGGCTCCTCTACGTGGGAAGGATCACAGACCTACCCATCATGGAAACAAAAAATCAATTCCTGAGAAACTACATGCTGGCCATGTCTGCTTTGCTAACTCACAGGTAAAAAGGACTCTTGGTCCAAAACCCTCCCTTCAAATTCACTGTTCATCACATTGAACCAGGAGACTTGCTGATGAAGAGCTGGAAAAAAGACAGACTCCAATCAGACTGAGGGGGCCCAAAACAGGTGCGGTTGACCATTGAGACTGTCATCCGGACCACTGAAAAGGGGTGGACGTACTATACTTGAGTAAAGGGACCTGTGAAGAGGGACTCCTCCAAGGGAAAAGTAGTTACCAGTGGGAAGCACTTCCCTTGCCCAGGAAACCTCTCAAAGTGACCCTGAAAAGAGTCTGAGAGGCTGCCTTGCCATACCTCTGCCAGATGAGATAGGTTTGGAAACTAATACGGCTAAAATGTATCATTACCATGGGGGATTTGCAAAGGTCTTTTGCCTACAATCAGCCAGTCAGACTGATAGTAAACATAACCATGGCTTCATTCACAAAGATGATCAAATTAGGCTAATTTCAATTAATGTCCCCACTGTCAGTGACAGGGATCTACGAGTAGAAATCTGGGTCTATGGAACGGGTTTCCACTCCTTTGGATGGGAATCTGTGGGCTGAAAATGACCCTAAAATAGGAGACATGATTGAGGTAAAATACCTACGATTAGAGATAGAAACAAGATATAGAAGTGTGAATGCTTGGTTAGAATAGGTTAAATATTCAGTAAATATTCTCAACAAAAGTGATTGCCATGTTTGTGCAACTGATAAATCACAGGTGCAGGTAATTTGTTTTCCCTTGGTTGGGATTCAAACATATAGTACATGTTGCCTCTGTACCAAGACAAGGACACTTGGGGATATGAAACTCGTAAGGGCTTGTTAAAGACAGTTCCTTCGTTCAACATAGGAATGATGAAGCACTCTTCTTTTTCAAGGCAGGGAACAGAGTTCACAGTGCCCATAGGAGAACTGACAACCTGCACCCACATCCAAAATGTCACTGCTGAGCTTAGTAGTATCTACTATTTGGCCCTCAGCATATTGTGAAAAAGGAAATCTCTGAGATTTGCTACCATCCAATTGGACTGAGTAGTGTGCGTTGGTCCAGCTGGCAATTACCTTCACCCTAGTGTTCTGTAAGAAACCTGAGCATCATGAAAAATCTCAAGCCTGTAGATTGATCCACGTATTTATATAGACTCCATTGGAGTCCCTAGGGGTCTGTTAACGGGCTTAAAGATATTCAGAGAATTGCAGGGTTTGAAAGCATACTTTTCTGGTGGTCTAAAAAAAGTTAGACTGAATTAATTATAACCAATAAAGGTTCATAAACTACACCAGAGACATCCTACAAAGGGTCGCTATTGTTGTTGTTGTTGTTGTCAGGTGCCAT
>NW_006408979.1:42283-58214 GCF_000296735.1 Chrysochloris asiatica
CTATGAGTCGGTTCCGACTCGATGGCACCTGACAACAACAACAAACAACTTGGTTTAAGCATATGGCGCTGTGAGCAGGAGGCATTGCAATGGCTCCAGATCTAAGAAATTGTGAGGTTTTGTGAGAGAAAGAATGAAAGGGAATAGAATAAAATGTTTCAGCTGAAAGGGGAACAGCTTCTGGAGTTACCTGGAGCTGATGTCATGCTGGATAAAAAAGATAGCTGATATGTGGCCTGGGCCTACTGGAATCCATCCTGCCAGAGGCCCAAGACCATACGCATATGATTGGGGTCAGTCTGAGGTAGAGGGAAAGATTGAACTTGAGTGTTTTAAAAGTTTAATGTGTTTGACTGCCTTATGGATATTGGCTTCTCCTGCCTATTATTGTAAAGCAGCTATATATGTGTGATAGAATTATTGGGAATTATGATTACAGAGAATTCACAAGCCAGCCCTTGATCTATACTTGATTGGATTTGCTAAAAGGGAGTTATAATTGTAAAAATAAATAAATAAAGATACATTTGCATTTGAAAAGACATGCAGACCAACCCACAATTGTTGATTTGTGATTGAAAGAAAGCAGAGAGAGAGAGAGAGAAAAGGCAGTTTGGCATTTTGAGTTTCAAAGGCTTCAAGGCAAGGAAGGATGGTCCATCAAAGAAAACCCCTTATAGTACTGAATGATGAAGGGAACCAGCCAGCAAGCACTGTGCTTGCTGATGGTCACCTGGGTCTACTTGTGAGTGGAATTGGGGTAATGGTCTATTGGCGCCTTTGACCTTGAGATGTAATGAGGTGGGAGACTAACTTTTTTGAAGTGCCAGAAGATGTGAGTGAACTCCCAAACTTGCAGACAGTACTCATTTGGCTTGGCTTGGATAGCTAGGGTTGTTGAGCTGACTAGAACCTTATCAGATGAATATAAAGATGTTTGATACTCTGAGCAAGCATCAGTTGTTCCAATATGATGAACTGGACTTTTGCTTATGGATGCAATTCCTCAAAATTCCAATCAGAATGGAAGTCTCTTCATACCAAAGAACATGCCTGTCTGCTTATTGTATGAGGTTAGTAAGGATGGGCAATTGAGACATTGCGATTGCTCTGGTAGTGTAGTGATTACGAATCGGGCTATGAACCTTAAGGTCAGCAGTTTAAAACTACCAGCTCTTCCACGGGAGAAAGATGAGGCTTTCTGTTCCCGTAAAGATTTACAGCCTTGAAAACCCTATACAGGGTTGCTATGAATCAGAACCGACACCATGGCACATCACAATGACGACAATTGCTATAAAGACATGAAGTGACTGACTTGACAGATTTTCATGGGTGTGCTTAGTTTTAGAATGAGGGGGTTCAAGGGAAAATCCCCACTGACTAGATTTCCACTTTTCCAGATGGGTCTCATAAAAGGGGGTACAGAATGCTGCTAATAAGATTTGATTATTTCAATTGTAATTGTTTGTTGTAATTGTGGTTATCAAAACTGTAATTGTAGAAGATATGTAGCTAAAAGGATGGAGTAGTTATTATTTGTTTCAGGAATGGACAGTCCCATGACCTTCAAGAAGGAAGAGCATGAGTGGAGCTTAGGATCCCTGCCTACAGAAGCAATGACAGCAGACATGATAGCAGAGGTGGTGACATGGAAAGATGGAGAAACTATGGACTCTAGGAACATGGACTGAATGATACTGTGTGTCTATGGGCTGGACACTGGCTTCTGGACATTTATGTGTGCATCAAATAATTCTGCTTTGTTCATTCATGAAATACAGAGGAAAATGGGGCTGGTTCATTTTTGGTTGTACATGTTTTAATATTATAATGTCAGGTGCTAAGTATGATACAACTCTATACAGGGTATCTATGGGTCAGAACCAACTTAAAGGCACTTAACAAAAAAAAAAAGCATAGTTAACTCTACTCTTAGGGACATCTAGAAATGATACACTTTATGAAGATCTAAGAAGAATAAATGAAGATGAGACCTATAAGTTTAGAGAAACAGGGATAATTTGTGAGAAATAGCTCTCAGGGTGATCCATCTTCAAGACTAAAGGGAATCTTAGAAGTAGCAGACTAGTATAACAAAAGAGGTTTAGGATTGAGGAAGAGACTATTGTGAAGAGCTAGAAATTTTAAAATAAAAATACACCCATCAAGGAAATAGGGGAAGTTCATGGGGTGGAGGGAAACTAACTTTAAATGAAAATGCTACCAGTAATGACTAGTAGACAATGTTTAGGGTAAGTTGTAAACTCCATTGTTGTTGTTGTTAAGTACCTTGGAGTTGGTTCTGACTCATAGTGACCCTGCACAGGGTTTCTGAAGCTGTGAATCTTTACAGGAGCAGAACAGCTCATCTTTCTCCCATGGAACTGCTGGTAGTTTCGAACTGCCAACCATGAGGTTCACAGCCCGATTCATAACCACTACACTACCAGAGCTCCTTTAGGGAACAAAGAAAGGGACTTTTTCTAGACAGGGGAACAAAACTCTTTGTGAGCCAGCCATGTGTTGTGTCTGCCCATGTCTACTGGGTTGAGCCCCTGATTTTTGTAAAATAGAAAATAGAAAAAGAGAAAGAAAAATAGAAATAAAAAGAAGAAAAAGAAAAAGAATCAAGTGTGGTAAAAATGTTCACATAATAAACTGAAAATAGTTTAGAAAGCATGTCCCAAAAACATATAATTTGGCAAAAGAGATTTTATTTAATTTTGTTTCAGGAATGTGCATTTTATTAGAAGGAAATAAATGTAAAAACTAACCTCTGCTGGGTTATTTTCCACGTTAATTCATTTTAGGCATATCTTAAGCATAGTAAAAATAGGGAATGTTTAATAAAAAGAATATACTTCCCTGAGTTACAATAAAGACATAAATGTATATATCTATTGTCATTGTTGTTAAGTGTTGTCCAGTCGTTTCTGACTCATAAACACCTTGTATAGGGTTTCTAAGTCTACACATCTTTGAGGGAGCAGAATGCCTCATAATTTTCCCACGATCTATTTATCTTTATCTATTTGTGGAGTTCTGGTGTGGCTCTGTAGGTTAACATGTTGGATTCAATGTCCATTTGAACTGCAAGGTCCATTGTTCAAGCTCATCCATCGCTCCTTGAAAACTCTATACAGGGTCGCTATGAATTGGAATTGACGCAATGGCACTTAACCACAACAACATATCTATATCCATATCTATATCTATATCTACATCTACACCTACATCTATCTATCTGTCTATCTATCTATCTATCTATCTATCTATCTATCTATCTATCTATCTATCTAGTTTAAATAACACACACTTTTTCATTATGATCAGAATTCTATTTTGTACTTCTCATCATTAGTAATATGTTTTCATTTATAAATCACTGATCTTATTTTCAGATGTTCAAATTCAAATGTTCCATTTTATGATTTACTGTTTACAACATTGCTAGGTTTAGAAAGACACTAATAACAAAAAGCAATGATAATGAAATCTTTTCAACAAATGATGCAATTTACAACTGAGTCACAGGAATGGAGTCCTGGTATGACACTATAGGATAAGCTCTCAACCACAAGGTCAGTATAAGCTACAAAGTCAGAAGTTCAAACACCCCAATCACTCCTCAGACACCCTATACAGGGCCACTATGGGTCACAACCAACTTGACAGCATTTAGCACCACCAACAACATAGGAATGGAACTCCACTGTAAATCAGGGACTACCTGTAGTTAGTCATTTACTAAACTAGGCAAGTATTAAATGTCAATTTAAGTGGTTCTTTATTAAATAATTTATCCTACCTTGGTTAAGTTCTAAAGTCCTTTAAATTTTTTCAATATCTATGTATACTGAGCAAATAATCCAAGATGCTGGCTTATATGAAGAAAAACATGGCGTCAGGATTGGAGGAAGACTCATTAACCTACAATATGCAGATGATATGACCTTGCTTGCTGAAAGTGAAGAGCACTTAAAACATTTACTGATGAAGATCAAAGAGCACATACAGCCTTCGGTACAGATTACATCTCAATGTCAAGAAAACAAAAATACTCAACACTGGACAAATAAACAACATTCTTATCAACAGAAAAAAGATTGAAGTTGTGAAGGTCTTCATTCTTCTTGGATCAACTATCAACACTCATGGAAGCAACAGTCAAGAAATCAAACAATGTATTGCATTAGGCAAATTGGCTGCACAAGACATTTTTAAAGTGTTGAAGAACAAAGATGTGAGCTTGAGGACTAAGGTGAGCCTGACCCAAGCCATGGCATTTTCAATCACCTCATATGCATGTGAAATCTGGACAGTGAATAAGGAAGACCATAGAAGATTTGATGCTTTTGAGTTATGGTGTTAAAAGAGAGTATTGAGTTATGGTGTTAAAAGAGAGTATTGAGTTAT
Source organism: Chrysochloris asiatica (assembly GCF_000296735.1). Classification (NCBI taxonomy): domain Eukaryota; kingdom Metazoa; phylum Chordata; class Mammalia; order Afrosoricida; family Chrysochloridae; genus Chrysochloris; species Chrysochloris asiatica. The sequence goes on from NW_006408979.1 coordinate 46,703, forward strand.
GGTGTTAAAAGAGAGTATTGAAAATGCCATCTGCTGCCAAAAGAACCAATAGGTCTGTTTTGGAAGAAGTGCAGCCAGAGTGCTCCTTAGAGGCCAAGATGGCCAAACTTCATCTTTCATACTTTGGACATATTGTCAGGAAGGACCAGTCACTGGAGAAGGATATCATGTTTGGTAAGGTGGAGGGACAAAGAAAAAGAGGAAGACCCCCAACGAGATGGATTGGGCAAGTGGCAGAATCAATGGACTCTAGTGTGAAAACAGTAGTGAGGTTGGCCCAGGATAGGGCAGTGTTTCATTCTGCTGTGCTTGATGTCACTATGGGTAACTACTGACTTGATTGCACCAAACAACAACAATAACAATGTTGTTTTATGTACTGTTGATTATGATGTTTAGGGATTTGTGTCAACTTGACTAGGCCTGTATTTCCAGAGGTTTAGCAGCTGAGAAGTGCTTATTACCATGATGATGAAACCTGATACATGCTTAATTAACTCTATGTTGATTGTGTATGAGAAGCCAATCAGTTGAAAGGATGCTTCCTCGGTGGTGACCCTACTCCCAACATAATGGACAAATGAGAAAGGCTAACTGTTTTCTGATGGGGACCTGGAACCCTACAATTATAAGCCATTCCGTTGATAACAAGCTTCCATCTTTGTATATATATTGTTGGTTTTACTCTTTAGAAAACCTGGCCTAAGATACTGGTGCATTTCTGATTCATAGAGATCTTATAGAGCTGACTAGAAGTGCTCCATATATTTTAGTAACCACCAACCCTATGAAGCTGCTAGGTGGGTTCAAACCCCTAAACTTTGATCAGACACCAATTGTCTTTACCATTGTACCACTAGGATTCATTTCTGTATCTCTGATTAGCCTTAATAAAAAAGACTACTGCATGATACAGTCAATATAAAATAGGAACTATAAGAATATAGGCAAAATGGTACACCACAAGAATAGTGACTCCCATTATTATTGAGACAATTCCAATTAATATCAATCTTATACAACAGAATAGAAGTGTCCCACAGAACTTTCAAGGCTAAAGTCGTCACAAAATAAGACTGATATATTTTTCTTACCTCAGAGGAAGTCATGGGATCAAATTTATGACTAGAGAAGTTCAGCTAACCACTCTAACCACTTTGACATTAGAATTCCTTTTTATGAAGATATGTGAATTTATTAGGATAATTAAAATAAAAAAAAAGATTATTACCAGGGTTTCAGTTCATACATGTTGTTATTATTAGGGATCCTTGTGTCAGTTCCAAGTCATCAAAATGTCACACACAATAGAATGAAACACTGCCCTGCCCTGTGCCTTATCATAGTTGTTATGCTTGAGTCTGTTGCTGCTATCACTGTGTCCATCCATCTTGCTGAGGCCTTCCTTTTATTTGCCATTCCTATACTTCAAAAAGCATGATGTTTAAGTACTGGTCATTATGATAACATGTCAGAAGTTATTGTTGTTAGGTGACATCAAGTCAGTACTGACTCATAGCAACCTTATGCACAGCAGAAGGAAACACTGCCCAATCCTGGACCAACCTCACTACAGTTGCCACACTTGAGTCCATCAATGCTGCACTTGGCTAATCCATCCTCTGGGGGTCTTCCTCTTCTTTTTTTCTGATCCTCTATCTTACCAAACATGATATCCTTCTCCAGTGCCTATGTCTGAAGTATGAGAGACGAAGTTTGGCCATTTTACCCTCCAAGGAGCACTCTGGCTACACTTCTTACAAAATGCATCTATTGGTTCATTTGGCAACCCATGGTACTTTCAATATTCTCCACCAACACCATAACTCAAAAACATCAATTCTTCTATGGTCTTCCTTATTCACTGTCCAGCTTTCGCATGCATATGAGGTTGGGTCAGGCTTGGGTCATGCATGGCTTGGGTCAGGTGCACCCTAGTCCTCAAGCTAACATCTTTGATCTTCAACACTTTAAAAAGGTCTTGTGCAGTAGATTTGCCTAATGCAATACACAACATTTGATTTCTTGACTGCTGCTTCCATGAGTTTTGATAGTTGATCCAAGAAGAATGAAGTCCTTGACAACTTCAATCTTTTCTCTGTCGATAAGAATGTTGTTTATTGTCCTGTGGTGAGTATTTTGGTTTTCTTTACATTGAGATGTCATCCATACAAAAGGCTGTGTGTGCTCTTAGATCTTCATTAGTAAATGTTTTAAGTCCTCTTCATTTTCAGCAAGCAAGGTTGTATCATCTGCATATTGCAGGTTGTTAATGAGTCTTTCTCCAATTCTGATGCCATGCTTTTCTTCATAAAACCCAGTTTCTCAGATTATTTGCTCAGCATACAAGTTGAGTAAGTATGGTGAAAGAATACAACCTTGTCACACACCTTTCTTAATTTTAGGCCATTCAGTGTTTCCATGTTCTCTTTGAACAACTGCTTCTTGGTCCAGCTACAGATTCCTCATGAGCACAATTAAGTGTTCTGGAATACTTATACTTAGCAATGTTGTCCATAGCTTGTCATGATCCACATAATCAAAAGTCTTTTCATAGTTAATAAAGCACAGGTAAACATCTTGCTGATATTCTCTGCTTTCAGCAAATATCCATCAGACATCAGCAATCATATACCCCATTACATGGCCTCTTCTGAATTCAGCTTGAAGTTCTGGAAGTTCTCTGTCAATGTATGCTTACAGCCATTTCTGTATTACCTTCAGTAAAACTTCACTCACATAGGATAACAAAGAGATTGTCTGATAATTTCCACATTCCATTGGGTCACCTCTCTTTGGAATGGGCACATATATGGATCTCTTCCAATCAGTCAGCCAGATAGTTATCTTTCAAATTTATTAGCTGAGATGAGTGAGTCCCTCCTGTGCTGCCTCACTTTCTTGAAAGGTATCCATTTTTATTTAATCAATTCCTGGAGCATTGTTCTTTGTCAATTCCTTCAATGCACCTTGGATATCTTCAGTATCATTGGCTCTTGATCATATGCGACCTCTTAAAATGATTGAACATTAACCATTTCCTTTTGGTACAGTGACTCTGTGTATTCCTTCCATCTTCTCTGATGCTTTCTGCATCATTCAATAATTTGCCTAGAGAATCTTTCAATAATGAAAGTCGATGCTTGAATTTTTTATTCAGTTCCCCCTGGTTGAGAAATGCTGTGCATGTTCTTATTTTTGGTTTTCTAATTCTAGATCTTTGCACATGTTGTTGTAATATTTGGCTTAATCTCTCAAGCTCATCTGTCAGTTTGTCTTACTGTGGTGGCTTGTGAGTTGCTGTGATTCTGAGAACTATGCCAGCAGAATTTTAAGTACCAGTAGGGTCACCCATGGTGGACAGATTTTAGATGAGCTTCCAGACAAAGACAGACTAGGAAGAAAGAATGACAAACTACTTCTGAATATTTAGTCACTGAAAACATTATGAATATCAGAGAAACACTGTCAGATATAGTGCCAGAATATGAGCCCCTCAGGTTGGAAGAATTCAAAATGTGACTGGGGAAGAGCTGCCTCCTCAAAGTAGAGTTGACCATTATGACACAAATGGAGTAAAGTCCATTGGAACTCATTTGCTGATGGGACACAACTCAAAATGAAGAGAAACATCTGTAAACATCCATTGAAAATTGGTACATGGAATATATGAAGTATGAATCTGGGAAAATTGGAATTTGTCAAAAATTAAATGGAATGCATAAACATCGGTATCTTAGGCATTAATGAGCCAAAATAGACTGGTGTTGGCCATTTTGAACCTGATGATGTCATGGTATACTATGCCAGGAATGACAAATTAAAGAGGAATGGTGTTGCATTCATTGTCAAAAAAGAACATATCCAAATCAGTCATGAGGTATAACACTGTCTGTGATAGGATAATATACATGCATACAGGGAAGACCAGTTAAAACCACTATTATTCAAATTTATGCACCAACACTAAAGCAAGTGAGGGTGTAAAAGAAGAATTCTACCAACTTCTTCAATCTGAAACTGATCAAACAAGCAATCAAGATGTATTGATCATTACTGGTGATTGGAATGCAAAGTTTGGGAGCAAAGAGGAAAGATCAGTAGGTGGAAAACATGGCTTTGGTCATAGAAATGATGCTGGAGAATGCATAATAGAATTCTGGAAAACCAGTGATTTGTTCACTTCAAATACCTTCTTTAGACAGCATAAGAGACAACTATACACATGGACCTCACCAGATGAAATACATAGAAATCAATTTGACTACATCTGCAGAAAGAGATGATGAAAAAGCTCCATATCATCAGTGAAAACAAGGCCAGGGGCAAACTGTGGGCCAGATCATCAATTTCTCATATGCAAATTCAAACTGAAGCTGAAGAAAATGAAAAAAAGTCCACGAGAGCCAAAAAATAACCTTGAATATATCCCACCTGAATTTGGGATCATCTGAAGAACAGATTTGATACATTAAACATTAAAGACCAAAGACCAGAAGAGTTGTGTTATGACATCAAGAACAAAGCAAAAAGTCATTAAGAAGACCAAAATGTAGGAAATGGTAAAAATGGATGTCAGAAGAGACACTGAATTTTTTTCTCCAGCATAGTGATACTAAAGTAAATGTAAGAAATGAGGAGGTCCTATAGCTGAACAGAAAATTTCAAAGGTCAGGTCAAGAAGATAAAGCCAAATATTACAACAAAATGTGCAAAGATGTCAGAAGTATGAGAGATAAAGTCTCACCATTCTGGCTCCCAAGTAACATTCTGGCTCTACTTTCAACACAAATTTGTTGCTCTTCGAGTCCATGATACTTTTAGTATTCTTCTCAAACACCATAATTCAAATGCATCAATTCTTCATCAGTCTTTGTTATTCATTGTCCAACATTGCCATGCATATGAGGCAATTGAAAATGCTATGATTTGTGTCAAGTGCACAATTAGTCCTCGAACTGACCATTTGCTCTTTAACATGTCATAGAAGATTTGTGGAACAAATTTGCCTTTTGCAATATATCATTTGATTTCTTGACTTGTGCTTCCATGAATGTTGATTGTGGATCCAAGCAAAATGAAGACTTTCAAACTTCAACCTTCTCAATATATCATGGTTTTATTTCTTGTTGAGTAATGAGGATTTTTGTTTTTGTTATTTTGAGGTGCAATCGATACTGAAGGTTGTAGTCTTTGATCTTCATCAGTAAATCTTTTAAATCTTCTTCACTTTCAGCAAGGGAGGTTGTACCATATGCATATCAATGGATTTTTTATGAGTCTTCTAGCAATCCTGATGCCCCATTCCTCTTCATATAGTCCACCTTCTCAGATTATTTGCTCAGCATGCAGATTGAATAACTATGGTACAATGATAGAAACCTGGGACACAACTTTCTTAATTTTAAGCTGTCACCATTTCCTTGCAACATTGTAACGACTTCCTCTTGGTCTGTGTACACCTTCTTCATGGCCACAAATAAATGTAATGAATTATCCATTCTTTGCAATGTTATACATGGTTTGTCATGATTCACACTGAAAAGGTATACATAATGAAGAACAAGCAAACTTCTCTCTGGTAGTCTCTGCTTTCAGCCATGATCCATCTAACATCAGCAATCATATCCTTAGTTCCATGTCCACTTCTGAATCTGGCTTGAATCTCTAGCAGTTCTCTGTTGATGCATTGTTACAATGATTTTTAAATTAGCTTTAGCACAATTTTACTTGCACGTGACACCAAAGAATATTTTTGCTGATTTCTACATTGTATTGAGTCATCTCTGGAATGAGCACAAATGTGGATCTCTTTCAATTGGTTAGCCAGTTAGCTGCCTTTTAAATTCCTGAGCATAGATGAATGAGTGTCTCCAGTGCTGCCTCAATGTGTTGAAAGATTTCAATTTGTGTTATTTCATTAACTCATGGAACCTAGGTTTTCACCACTGACTTCAATATTTCAATGCAACTTGCATTCTTCTTTCAGTATCACTAGTTCTTGATTATATGCTACTTCTTGAAATGGTTGAATATCAATCATTTCTTTTTGGTATAGTGACTGTGTATTAATTCAATCTTTCTTTGATATTTTCCATATCAAAGAAACATTTAAGTGTTTTTTTCATAGACTCTTTCAGTATTCCAAGTTGATGCTTGACTGTTTTCTTCAGTTCTTTCAGTTTGAGAAATGTTGAACCTCTTCTTCCCGCTTGGCTTTCTAACTACAGTTTTATGCCAATTTCATTTAATATTTGACTTCGTCCTATAGTGCTGCCCTTTGAAAAAAAATTTCCCAGCTCTCTTTCCTCTTCATTCCTTCCATTTGCTTTACTTCGACATGAAATTGAAATGGCTTCTGACATACACTTTGGTCTTTGATTTCCTTCCTATGTTTTTAATGATCATTTGATTTCTTCCTGTATGACATTCTTGATGACATCCCACAACTGTTTCAGTGTTCAGTCATTAGTGTCTAATGCATCAAATCTGTCCTTGAAATGGGCTCTAAATTCATATGGGATATAGTCACAGTCAAATTTTGACTCACGAGGAGTTGCTTTAATTTTAATTTTCTTCTATTTCAGCCTGCACTTGTATATTAGCAACTGATAGCCACAGGCTAACCCATCCTTGTTTTGACAAATGATATTAGCTTTTCCACAGTCTTATCCCACACATGTAGTCAATTTGATCCCTATGTAGTCCATTTGGTGAGGTTCATGTGTATAGTTGCCTTTTTATGTTGTTTAAAACAGTTGTTTTCAATAAGTGGTTTGCTTTGCAAAATTATATATGTTCTCTAGCATCCTTTTTTTCATCAAGACCGCATTTTCCCAATACTGATTTGAAGTATTAGACAGTAATGACCAAAATCCAGAAGAGTTGTGGCATGACATCAAGAACAGTTCCTTTTCTTAGTGCAGCTGCATCTCACCTAACACTGCTTACCCTTTTCTTAATGAGCAATCATGGAAATTAGATGCTTACATATCTTAAGTATACTGTATCTGAGGAAAGCAAAAATTATTTAAATGACAGGAAAGAAAGAAAAGTACTTCCATACTCAGTGTTAAAATGAATGGGTGTTGTAGCAATTATAATCTCACCTGATGAAAGCAACCAAGAGTTCAGATCTTTAAATTATAATGTTCAATATTTATTTTAATATGCAAACAGATTACAACAGTTATGTTCTGGTCATTGAGGAAGAAAACCTGCAGGGGCATTGAAGGACTAATTGAATTTCAATTACAGAGACAATGGATTATTCTATCATTATATATCAATCCTATGAAGAAATGTTCTTCTAACAACTTGCAGAGGTGGTGATAGAGTGAACGCAATGAGACTGGTAAATATAAATGATAAAATGAAAAGATAATAGAAGATAACATGCACCCCTTCATGGTGTATTACCAGTTCCTTTACTTCAGTGCAGCTTCATCTCAGCTGACACTGTTTATCATTTACTTCATTAACTATCCTGGCAATTAGATGCTTACTTATCTTATTCATACTTTATTCTTACGAGATTTTTGAGAGCTTTGGACAGTGAGATTAAACTATAAATCTATTCAGATGATGAAAAGTTTAATCCTGATAGTGGAAGAAAAGCTATAAACATATTATATATTTTCCCTCCCAATAATATAATTGTATTTTGGTGTGGCACTGTGGTTTAATACATTGTACTGAACAGTTGCCTTCAACTGCAAGGCCAGCAGTTCAAACTCACTAATTGCTCTTTGGAAATCCTAACCAGGGTCACTATGGGTCAGAATCAATTCAACAGCACTTAACAACAACAATAAGAGAATTATACACTTTAAAAAAAAATTTTATTGTGAACTAAGTGATAGTTTACATAGGAGAACATTGTTTTTACACTCATACATTTCATTGCAGTGATTATAATCTCCTCCGTATGCACTTCTTTTGATACATTTATTGTCTTTTTCATATACTGTTTAAGCAGTGTCTGGCCTCTGGCATTGGCACTGCTAAGTTCCTGTTGGTTCCAACTCATAGTTAACCTCTATAGGGTTTCTGAGGTGTGACTGGTGTGTCTGGATGACCAAAGTTGAGACTAGCAGTCCAGTACTTATGCCACACCAGGATTCCTTGGAGGCATATCTAGACAATTAAATCAAAAAAAAAAAAAAAAGAAAGAAAGAAGAAAATGCAAAACATAAACAAATGAGAACAAAGTCAGTCATGCAAAGAGCAATATTACAGTTTGAAGAATGAAAGAGTAGAATGTCACTTTCTCTGGCATCAGCTGTCACATTTTTCAGGCAACTCTACGTTTTTAGCCCTCTATACATCTGAATGGAGTATTGGTGTGGGGCTGTGGATTATTGCACTGGACTGCAAGATCTTTTTGAATCACAAGGTCAGCAGTTCAGGCTTGCCAGCCACTCCTTGGAAACCCTATACAGGGTCACTATGAGTTGGAATGGACTCGAGGTCATGTAACAACAACTGCATGTGAATGGTGAGTGAGGTGTCTTATTAGGATAAGCACTGGACTGCAAATCACAAGTTCCATGGTGGTTTGAGCCCATCAGTTGCTGCTTGGGAAAAAGAGCAGGCTTTCCGCCTTTGTAACAATTTAAAGCATCAGAAATCCTATACAAGGTTGCTATAAGTCAGAACAGATTCAATGGTACTTTACAACAAGAACAATACATGCAAATACATGAATGTGAAAGTACTTTAAGAATTTATTTTTATATTACAAATCAGTTTAGTAAAATAATTTTCTTGACTTGCAAATATGAAATTTGCAAATAATTGAAAATATACTAGAATTTTTTTTTTTTTAAATGTGCTAGGTTAACACACTTCAGATGCTATATCCATACTTCAAGAGCATGTAATCCATGTAATATAAAGTATTCTACAATGATTCTCAGTGCATTCACAGGTTGATGTGTGATAGATAGTGGGACTATCAAAGATCAAAAAAAGTTGTTTTCTTGTGAGAAGAACACGTGAAGGGAAGTGAAATATTCGTTCTTATTAGAAACTTTGGTGGAAGGGATGTATTAACTGTCAGTTTTACACTGATTTCTGGTTTGAATGTGCCGTTATTGGTTCTTACATATAGTTACCCTACATACAACAGAATGAAATGTTATCTGAACCTGCACATCCTCATGTTGTTATGCTTGAGCCTATTGTTGCTGTCACTGTGTCAGTCCACCTCATGGAGGTTCTTCTTATTTTTCATTGATCTTTTACTTGACCAAGAACAATGTCCCTGTCCAGGGACTGCTCACTCCTGATCCCATGTCCAAGTAAAATGAGACAATATCTCACCATTCTCAACTGTAAAGAATATTATGGATGTGATTCTTTCCAGACAAACTAACGTATTCTTCTGGAAGTTCATGGTATATTTATATTCTTCAACTAATCCATAATTAATTTGCAACAATTCTTCTTTGATCTTCCATATTCATTGTCCAACTTCTCTTATATGAGATGATTTTAAATACCATAAATTAGGATATGTGCACTTTAGTCCTCAAAGTGGCATCTTTGCTTTTCAACAGTTTATTATTTATTTATTTTCACTTCTTATTGTAAATTGAGTGAAGGTTTATACAGCAGATAATTTGTTTTACATTCAACAATTCATATACATTTTGTTTCTTCACAGATTCCTCCCCATTTTTCCTGTCTAATTTCCAAACTTTGTTCTTAGTTTAATGCTATGCTTTTCATTTTATTTATTTAATTCATTTTTAATTTTCAGGGGGATATACACAAAACCCTTGAGAAAATATAATCATTTAAATAACCAAACAGCACATTCTGCAAGCTTGCCTCCTGGCCACCAGCAAACAGTCTTTCTCTTTCCATGAGTCTAGATTTCTCAGCTGTTCTATATCTCCATGCCCTCATCTCTTCCTCCGGCTATGATGTTTTTGCTTCTCTGCATAGGGTTCCACATTCCACTCATGCTCTTCTTCTTGATGGTCCTGGGATCCTCTGTTCCTGGAATGTATGATTAACTACTTCCCTCTCTATGTTACAAAACTTTTACCTTTACAGTTGTGAAGATTGTAATTAGTCATGATACCAGCTACTCACTATTGAATCATAAGAATCTTATCCCCATCTCCTTTCACCAGATCTGTCTAGATGGAAACCATTCAGTTGGGATTCCACCTTCCCCTGCACACTCTGAAACTAAAGTTCCTCTTGAAACCGGGCTGAGTCTGACCATGCTCAATAGACTCCTGTCAACCTGGAGTGAGACCTGGTTAGCCAGGAGTGTGGTGAGACCTGTGGACTCTTGAGCCAGTGGACCAGTACCTAGACGTTGTAGTGCATAGAACCTTAGGTGGAATCCTGTGCTCCATCCAGAAATTTCTGAGGTGGAACATGTCCACTTGAAAGGACATGCAGTAAAATCTTAACAGAGAGAAGAACAGAAGATACTACCTGAAAGAAAGACCAGCAGGGGGAAAAACAACAACAACAAAAACAACAACAATGGACTTCTGTTTGGCTATTAAAAGAACAAACAAGCTGTTCATGGGGGAGCCATCAAGGAAAGGAATCAAATTGCTTCAGGACAAACCCCCTCCAAGACTCAACTCAAATAGAACACACTAGCAGGCATGTAAGTTTGCTGGTGATCTCATTGGTCTACATGTTAGTGGAAGTGGGGGAAAGTCATTAATGAAGATATGGGCTGAGTTCTAGCACATTCTATAGACTCCTGTTGTTCTAGAGATGAAAGAAAGAAAAGGAAATACTGGTTGGTCTGAAGTTTTGTGCAACTTGGGAACTCCTGAGCCTGTGGAGACTGACCTAGCCATGGAGGGATAGAGATGAGATAGAAGTGCCCAGGTGATATGAAGTGGGAGGAGACACACAAGAATACCCAAACTTGCATATAGTACCCATTTGACCTAGCTTCGATGGTTTGATGATCAGAGCTCGACTAGAGGAAGATAAAGAAATTTGACAAAGGAAGCAAATGTACATTGCTCCAATTTGATGAACTTGACATATACTTATGGGTGAAGAAGCTCAAAATACAACCTAGAGGGAAAGAGTCTTCACATCAAGGATCAAGCCTATCCTGTGAGTATAAACGGTTGATAGGGATGGGCAACTTAGACGTTGGCTACTTAAATAGGTGGGAGTGGTGGTGGCTATAAAGGCATGAAGTGATTGGCTTACACATTTTCAAGAGGTACTTGAGTTTCAGAGTGTGCGGGGAGCTATAGAATTCCCACTGAATAGTTTTTATCTTATCTATATAGGTTGGGTGAAAGGAGATGGGATAAGATACTTTTGAATCAATTTTGAGTAATTTTTATCATGACTAATTGCAATTGTCACAACTGTAGGATAGAAGTTTTGTAACATAAAGGGGGAAGTAGTTAATCTTACATTCCAGGAACAGAGGAACTTAGGATCATTAAGACAGAAAAGCATGAGTGGAACATGCAACCTTAACCAAAGAAGCAGAAGTGTCAGAAATAGAGGC
>NW_006408979.1:71092-71604 GCF_000296735.1 Chrysochloris asiatica
GCAGAGGGAAGGCTTTCAATTTCTCTCCATTAAGAGTAATATAGGCTATTGGTTTTGTGTATATGTTCTTTATTATGTTGAGGTATTTCCATTCAATTTCTATTTTGTTGAGTGTTTTTATCAGGAATGAATGTTGGATTTTATCAAATGCCTTTTCTGCATCAAACGATATGATCATGTGGTTCTTTTCTTTTTTTCTTATTTATATAGTGGATAACATTGATCGTTTTCCTAATGTTGAACCATCCTTGCTTCCCTGATATGAATCCCACTTGATCATGGTGTATTATCTTTTTGATATGTTGCTGAATTCTGTTGGCTAGGATTTTGTTGAGAATTTTTGCATCTATATTTATGAGAGATATGTGAAAGTATGCTGACCAAATAGGACACACATCCGCGTCTCCTGTATAAAGTTTCCGATAAGTGGCTGGTGAGCTAGAACCACCGGCCTTGTCGTTCAAAAGAATTTTCAGTGCAGCGTCTTAACCCACAGCACTATGCTGGGCTCC
>NW_006408979.1:72916-74530 GCF_000296735.1 Chrysochloris asiatica
CATAGAAGAATTGATGCATTTGCGTTATGGTGTTGAAGGAGAATATTGAAAGTACCATGGGCTGCCAAAAGAACAAACAGTTCTGTGTTGGAATAAGTACAACAGAGTGTTCCTCAGAGGACAGGATGACCAGACTTTGTCTCTCATACTTCAGACATATTGTCAGGAGGGACCAGTCACTGGAGAGGGATATCATATTTGACAAGGTGGAGGTTCAGAGAAAAAGAGGAATATCCCTAAAAGATTGGCAAAATAGCATCATCAATGGGCTCAAGGGTGGCAACAATTGTGAGGTTGGCCCAGGACTTGTCAATGTTTCATTCCGTTGTGCATAGGGTAGCTGTGAGTTGGTATCAACTCGATGGCACCTAATAACAATATTATATAATGTAATCTATGTTCACATAAGCATTAAAAAAATATTGATCAGTATTATTGGTATAAAATGTAACAATTGGGTTGTTAGTGTTTACATTGCAATTATAGTGATCTCTGTTGCCAATTAGGCAATAATATGACTTCTTTTTTGGGTATCCAGATAGTTGTCTAAATCTTTCTAACCATACATCAAACCACGCTGAACCTCAAAATCATTGGTACCAAGATTTTTGTTAAAGTTCTTTTCTTTAATTATATTTGTCCCATAAATTAAATAAAGTTTCATCTTGCTTTATCTACATGGCCTCCTTGATTATCAAAAAGTTAATAGTTACCTTAATGTATCAACATCTTTATAATAGATAGTGTTACACATTTAGCTATGTATTTTACCTTAATGACATTAATATTATGTGATCTAAAGCAATTTAGAGAAAGGAATTAAAGAAAATATGAGTGTGTTTCTCATAATCTAAATACTTGTACCTTACATGGTTCAGGGAAAGGTTGTCATTAACTTGGGTTGTTCAAATCTAGCCATTCAAAAGAAATCTTGCCTTTAGTACTGGCCCATGGCCAGCTTTTAGCAGAGATGCCCTGAGCCTTTGAAACATTCTTCATGATATATTTTTGGTATCTTTGAGGCTGTGGTAAGCAACAGTTTTTTCATATGCCTGAAGCTAGAAGCCATACTGTATACATTTGATCAAAAACTTTTTTTTATTCTGGAATGTTTTGATTACACCATCATATTTGATTGACAGCTTTGCTGGGTAGAGGATTCTTGGGGGCAGTTTTTTTTTTTTTTTTCTTTCAGGGTTTTATATATGTGTCCCTATTGTCTTTTTGCCTGCATGGTTTCTGTTGGGAAATGTGAGCTTAATCAGATTTGCTTGCCTTTGTATGTTATATTTCTCTTTTCCCTAGCTGCTTTCCAGATCCTGTCTTTATCTTTGATTTTGGAGAGCTTGATTATTATATGTCTTGGTGATTGTCTTTTAGGGTCTATTCATCCTGGGGTTTGTTGAGCTTCTTGAATGCTTATCTTTTCACTTTTCAGGATGTTAGGAAACTTTTCTTCTAGAACTCTTAAACTATCTCCTCTGTGGATTTGTGTGATCTTTCCTTTTCTGGAATGCCAATAGTTCTTATGTTATTCCTCTTCATGTTATCCAACATGAATCTTAGGCCTTCTTCAGATTTTTAAATCTTTTTTCTGTTTGTTCTTCTATCTTA
>NW_006408979.1:74630-80229 GCF_000296735.1 Chrysochloris asiatica
ATGATTTCTGCATTCCATTGGGTCACCTCTCTTTGGAATGGACAAAAATATGGATCTCTTCCAATCAGTCTGCCAGATATCTGTCTTTCAAATTTGTTGGCAGAGATGAGTATGTGCCTTCTGTGCCACCACACTTTCTCGAAATATTTCAATTTTTATTCCATCAATTCCTGGTGCCTAGTTCTTTGCTAATTCCTTCAATGCACACTAGACTTCCTCTTTCAGTATCATTGGCTCTTGATCATATGCTATCTCTTGAAATGGGTGAACATCAGCCATTTCCTTTTGGTACAGTGACTGTGTATTCCTTCCATCTTTGTTTGATGTTTTCTGCATCATTCAATAATTTACCCAGATAATCCTTCAATAACAAAAGTCAAGGCTTGAATTTTTCTTCAGTTTCCCCAGCTTGTGAAATGGTTCCTTTTTGGTTTTCTGACTACAGATAAAATTGTGAACAATCTTTCTTCCATTCATTTCTCAATCTCTGTCTGTATACCCCTATGTGGGTGGTTAGGGTGGTAGGAAGGAGGCAGAGCAAGTGGACACCCATGCCCACTGCTGGACATTTGCACTGTGCATGTGCAGAAACCTTCACAGAAAGGTTCACCTGGGGACAATCAAGGCAAGCAGTCAAGTCCCTTCAGGGCAAACATCTCTCCAAATCTGAAACTCAAAGGGAACACAAAAGCAGGCGTGTAACATTGCTGGTAACCATGTTGGTCTACTGATAAGGGGAAGTGAAGGAAAAGCAGCAATGAAGCTCCGGGCTGAGTCTGACCATGTTCAATAGACTCCTGTCAACCTGTAGTGAGACCTGGTTAGCCAGGAGTGTGGCTAACAGGAAGTTCTAGAACCCCTTTTAAGTATTCCAACCAAGTATAGGTTGAAGACAGGCTTACAAACTTTCTATAATCATATTTCCTGATATTCCTTTCTACCCTACTCATATGTCTATTTTACCATAGTCGACAAGGGATACCAATACCCATAAGACAGTTAAGCGTCTTAGCATTATTTCCCCTCTTTTACCCATTCAGACTATGCCTCAATTCCTGTATCACAGAGCCCAGTTGTTCCCAGTTGTTCTGAGGTAAAAAATACATCATTATTTACCTCAGTCTCATTTAGCCCGTACAAACCTACCTTAGTATTCCCCTAACTACATGTTCTTCTATCACCCTCTCCATTCTTGTGTACTGCCCTCCCCTTACTTGCATAGTGCCTTCCCAAACATCCAAAACATGGTATGTCTATCCCCTAACCTTTGTTCTACCATCCCTTCCCTTTAACCCCTTCTAACCAATAAAGAATCTTTAAATTCATTTTTAGTATATGTATCTTTTTTTCAGCTCTTACAATAATGATCTTATGAAATATTTGTCTTTTTGTGACTGATGAATTTCACTCAGCACAATGTCCTCAAGGTTCTTCCATGTTATGTGGTGTTTTGCAGCTTCATTGTTATTCTTAAAAATAGCATAATATTCCATATTGTGTATTTACCAAAATTTGTTTATCCATTTTTCCATTGACAGTACTTAGGCTATCTCCATATTTTTGCTATTGTTAATAGTTCTGCAATAATCATTGGTGTGGATATATCTACTCATGTTCTGGCTCATATTTATTGTGGATATATACCAAATGAAGGAATTGCCAGATCATAAGGTATTTCAATTTCTAACTTTATGAGGAAGCGCCATACCATTTTCCATAGTGTTTGAACAATTTTACATTCCCACCAGCAATGTAGGAGGGTCCCAGTATCTCCATATGCTTGACAGAATTTATTTATTTTCCTCTGATTTTTTTAACTTTGCTGTTGCTGCTGGTGTGAGATGGGATCTCATTGTGTGGGCTTCTTTTTGTAGGTTTTGAATTATTTCCGATGTTATTTCTATCTTGTTTCATTGTTCCTGTAGCACTTTCCTGCCTTCTTCCTAATTTTTCTCAAACCCTCTGTTAAGCGTTTGAACCCTACTTGATATCATTCTCCTGAATTCCTTATCAGGCAGTTCCAAAGCCTACCCTTCTTCCCATGGGAAGTCTTGGTCTTTCTCCAGCTCATTTGTTTCAGTTATTGTATGTTGTTTCTGGACATGAACTGAGATATTGTTGTATTTTGGGCATTTTCAATAATTAGATGCATTTTTAGTAATTAGATGAATATATGTTGGTATATCACTAACCTTTCTGATTGTCTTCTGATAGATGTGATCAGAAGATCAGCTGCCCTTTTCACTTCTGTTATTATTCAACTCAGAGTCATTTTAGCAAATGTTGGCTATCTATCTTTTGTATAGCAACTGGTATTGGCTGTTGCTTGAATGGTGGGATTGTATTGGGTGTGTTTGTAGCATAGCAATATGACAACAATTGCTGTTTCTTCTTGGGTAAGATAGGGAGAAAAAGAGCTTCTCCAAGGTAAAATGGTGATCAAAAAACAAACAAGCAAAAAACAGAGTGCACACTAAAGACTATAATCAACACACACACAAAGTAGCAAAATATGAGTAATACTTTAATGTCCATTTTTCAGTTTCTTGCCCTCATGATTGTCTGAAAATTTTCCCTCTTAACAAAAACTAGAGGCTTAAACAACTGCACTGTTACAAGAGTTAGTTGCCAGTTAAACACAACTTTTCTAAGGTTGCTTTGTATTTACTTGTGCTCTACCAAGATACAAACTGAAGCCCTTATGCATGTACCTGTGAATTTGATTTTGTTTGAAAATTTTCTTTGAAATGTGATCATTTCAGTTAACACGTGGCATCCTTCAGAAGAGGAGAATAGGCAGAAAACACAGGAGGGAAGATAAAATATGTGAATATACATCTGCAAGCTGTGGAACAAGTAGTTTTTAGAACCTCCAGTATGTAGGGAGACATATAGAAGAGTTACAGTCTTGGATGCCTCATTGGAACCATCATTGACATTGCCATGATTAGGACTGCTAGCTTTCAATATGCTCACAATAAATTTTTATTCTTCAAAAACATCCATGTTGTCCTATTTTACTATATCAGTGTAAGAACATTAAGACAAACACACATCATCCCTAGTTTATGTATAATGGTAAGTAAAAATATATTGCTACTAGCTTCCATTTTCTTCCAAACAAAGCACAGTTAAATACATCTCTGTGAGCAGAGGATTGCTGAAGACTAATTATCTTGGTAATATACTTCTTTCAGTCTCGTTGTTAAGTTTGGTCAAGCTGGTACTGACCCATAGTGAGCCTGTACAGGGTTTACAAAGAGTGATTAATATGTTTGAACTACCAACTTTGTTTCCAAGTCTTGATCTTCAACCTTTTAGTTGAGTACTTCTCCTACAGTGCCAAAAATAAAGTAACTTCCAAAGGTTTCTGCTGCAAGAGTTAAATTCAAGACACGAGGTCAAGTAAGGAATCTCGGGTGAAAATGTTGGGGTAGCATAAAGGGAAATCTTGAAAGACTTTCTTAAATAACACAAGGAACTCACAGGGTCTTATTATGAAGAAATTTTATAAAAATGGAAAAGTGCATTGGTGAGGAAAAACAAGTCAGGAAATTTGCACAGAGGAATACTTTCCCCCCTCATGAAATGATTGCACCTGCTCATTCTTTGAAAACAAGGGATGTCCTATATGAGTTTCAATGGGAAACTTTACTTTACACCTCCCTATATCACTGAT
The DNA here is from genome assembly GCF_000296735.1 of Chrysochloris asiatica. Lineage (NCBI taxonomy): Eukaryota > Metazoa > Chordata > Mammalia > Afrosoricida > Chrysochloridae > Chrysochloris > Chrysochloris asiatica. The sequence goes on from NW_006408979.1 coordinate 78,310, forward strand.
CTTGCCCCTTTTTACTTATTTTCATTCCCAAAATTCCAAGAACATTTAAGCAGTGCAATTTGAGTCTCTGGAGGGTGCCAAAACTGATATTTTGAGGCAGTAAGATAGAAGAACACAGCATCTACAGGAACGAGTTAGAGAGGTGAAGAAATAGCCTTCAGAAATGTACACTAAAGATGAAAGATATATGGAGAAACAGAACCTTTACATTTCCATTGTTTAATAAAGGTTTTCAATATTTTGTAGCAATACTTTTTTTACTTACCTTGGTATGTGTCTCATACGGAAGTCTACTTTGAAAAGTGAGTCAGTAAGATTTGTTTGTATTTCTTGCACAGAATAGGTTTCATTTCATTGAATGATGAGTGTGGTTAATGTGAGAAGACATAGTAGAATTGGAATACAATTGCAGACAGATTGTACTTTTTATTATTTAAAAGGATAAATGAAATTAAATAATCTCTAAATTACATTCTACTCTTTAATAAATATATACTTTTACAGGCAAGTTAATGAGTTATATAGTCAGGTTTTTGTCATTTTTAAAGCAAATGCACTTGAACAGTTGCTATGTAATGTTATGTTTTATAAAATTAAGAACATGAGAAAACTCAAGGTCATGATTAGAGTTTCTAGCATAGTCAATTAATCACTTTGCATTCTGAAGTGTGATAAATAATTTTCTGTGTTTCAAGCTATGAACTTGTGGTATTTGTGCTACAGCAGGACTAGAAAACTAAGAAAGCATTCATCATGATTTAAAATATATTTTGTAGCATTATTTGGTATGCTATATAAATGTGTTTTGAAATTATTATATTTTTATGTAGATGTTTTGAAAAATACAACTCATTTCATCAAGTAAGGGAACAGAGAAACAAGCATATGCTTCTGTGAGTACAATCAACAAATAAAATATTTTTAAATGACAATTTAAGAATTAGCTAAAATTCATATTTTCTCATTTTCATCACATTTAATATTCACATAACATTTTATTTTACTATTAAAATATTTTAAGTTAAAGAAGCATACATCCATAGGATATCTTCTCATTGCATAAAGTATTGCCATTTAAAATAACATTCAAATATAGACACCTTGGTGTGTTGCTATAGGATAAGCACAGGGATGCTAGCTACAAGGTTGGTAGTTCAAACTCACCAACTACCTCTGGAAAACCCTATTAAGGTTTTCTACAAGCTGGAACCCACCCAACAGCACTTAACAACAACATAGTAACCATTCCTCATTATCTAATGACCATCTGTGAAAAAAACTTACTTTATTTATTTAGGCAAATATAATTATCAGGAAATATATTACAAATATACTAAGATATATTATTAGAAATATAAAATGATAATGTTTTCATACTATTTTCCAACATCAAGATGTTGCATTTCCAAATATGATATAATGTTGTTGTATGCTATTTTTTAAATGTTTTATTGTGAATTATATGATAATTTACATGAGAGAACCTCAGTTCCATATTCATTCCATTGTATAGCATCACATTGCCATGGTTCCAATCCCCTCCATGCATCGTCTTCCGACCAAAGGGCATATCTTAGAAGCCCGTGCTTTACACTCCCCCTAACCCCCTCAGTCTTTGGCCCACAGTTCCTCTCCCTCTGGATCCAAAGTCCCCAGCCGTGTCATCTCTCCATGTCATCATCTCTGTCTCCATCTCAGGCATCCCCGGTTCTCTGGGTGGGGTCCCGTTCTCTGCTCTTATCTGTTGATGGTCGCAGAGACCTCCGCTCTTAGACTGGAGAAATAATCGCTCTCTTCCTTGCTACAAAACATCTACCCTTGCATTTCCAACCCTCACAATCCGTCTTGATAACCATTATTCACTACAGTATCGCACGTAACCCATCTGTATTTCATTTCATCAGCTCCACCTAGACAAAT
>NW_006408979.1:87414-97306 GCF_000296735.1 Chrysochloris asiatica
GCCCACTAGCTCAGGCACCCTTATAGTCACCAGAATGGAGGTGAGCAGACAGTAAGGGACCAATGAACAGCTAACAAAAGAGAAGAATGTCCATACCTTTATCTCTGTGGTTCTGCCAGGCGTCTGTGGCTGCTGGGATCCTTCCCCTGCTTGGTCTCACTCAAGATGGCAGCTCCGCCAGCAGCTGAACATCTCGAATTAGAAAGCAATGGATTTCTTGCTCCTGCCACAAATTCCCCCAGCAGTGAGCCTTCCAACCTTCTAAATATTCTTTTATATGTGGTTCAGAGTTCTGGGACCATCTCCTGAGTCTGCTTGGTTGGGTATTCTGCATTGTTGCTGGTGGAGCTCCTTTACTGCATTTCCACCTGATCTGTCATCTTGTTTGTTCTTTCTCAAATACTTTTAATATACATTTGATTTCTGAACAAAACCTGTTTTTTTGTTTTGTTTTTGTTTTTCTGTATGTGTGCTTGTGTGTATGTGTAGTTTAAGGTACTACATACCTATGTAACTGTGAGATAAAGTTTTATCATCCTTCTTCAAAGGAACATTCTGGCAGGTGCCATCCAGTCAGTTCCAAGTCATAGCAACCCTATGCGTGACAGAACAAAACATCAATAACTTGAGATCCTGACAAATGATGCTGTGTTTAATCCCATTGTTGCTTCTGCCATATCAGTCTGTCTTCTTTGGTGTCTTCCTCTTTCTTGCTGATGTTCAACTTTATCATGCATGATTTCCTTTTTAGAGGGACTGGACCCTCCTGACATCATGTCTAAAGTATAAGAGACAAAGTTCACCATTCTCTCAACTAAGGCTCTTCTGGCTTGACTTCTTCCAAGACAGATTTGTTTATTCTGTTAGCAGTCCATGGTACTCTTCGCCAACACCATAATTCAAGTACATCAATTCTTCTGTGTTCTTCCTTATTCATTTTCAAACTTTCACCTACTTAGGAAGCATTTGAAAAAAACATGGTTTGGTTCAGATGAATGTTAATCCTCAAATTAACATTTATTATTATTATTTTTTAAACACATTCACAAGTTCCTTTGCAACACATTTGCATAACACAATATACCTATTGTTTTCTTGATTCCTGCTTCTATGCATGTTAATTGTGGATCCAAAGTAAATGAAGTCTTTGACAACTTATTTTTTTCTCCAATTATCATGGTGTTATTTATTGGTCAAGTTGTGAATATTTTCATTTAGATGCAATCCATACTGAAGGCTGTAGTCTTTGATCTTCAACAGCAAGTATTTAAAATTCTCTTCACATACAGCCAGAAAGTTTGTCATCTGCATATTGCAGTTTACTCATGAGTCTTCCTCCTGTTTTGATGTCAACTTCTTCTTATAATCCAGCTTCTCTGATTTTTGCTCAGCACATAGATTGAAAAAAATATGGTACAATGATAAAACACTGGCAAGAATATTTCTTTATTTATAACCCTTTAGTATACCCTTGGAGTCCTCGTGTGGTGCTGTGAGTTAATGCGCCAGACTGCAAAGCCGTTTGAACTCACCAGCTGCTCCTCAGAAACCCTATACAAGGTCGCTATTAGTCGGAACCAAGTCGATGGCACTTAACAACAACAACAGCTATATATATATATATATTCCAATCAGTTGGCCTAGTAGCTATCTTCCAAATTTCTTGACATAGTGACATAGACTAATGGGCAACTACAGCACTGTACCAGTTTGTTGAAACAGTTAGCATTTTATCAATTCCTGGATCCTTATATTTCACAAATACCTTCAGTGCAGCTTGAACCTCTTCCCTCAATACAATTGATACTTGTTCATATGCTACTTCTTGAAATAGTTGAGCATCAGCTAATTTTTTGGGTATATGAATTCTGTGTATTTCATTTATCTTCTTTTGATTCTTCTTGCATCATCCAATATTTTGCCCATGGAATCTCTCCAAACTAGAGGTTTGAAAAGTTGAAAAGGTTTGAAACATTGAGAAATGTTGTGGCTGCTCTTCTCTTTTAGTTTTCTAACTGTATGTCTTTGAAAATTTCATTACAATATTTTACTTTGTGTTCTAGAGTTACCTTTGTAAATTTTCAGTTCCAATCTTTAATTCATTACTTCATCCAGTTGTTTAGAGTCTCTACTTTAAAAGCAAGTTTCAGAGTCTCTTCTGACATTCACTTTGGTCTTTCTTTTCTTTCCAGTCTGTTTAATAATATTAAGTTTTCTTAATTTATAATGTTCTTGATGTCATCCCAAAACTCATTTGATCTTCAGTAATTGCTATCTAATGCTTTAAATTTGATATTGACTTAGTTTTTAAACTCAGATGGGATATATACAAGGCTCTTGTTGCCATTTTAAAATTTTCTTCAGCTTCAGCCAGAACTTGCATATGAGCAATTGATGGTCTCTTCTACAGTGAAACTCTGGATTTGATTTGGCTGGTAATCTTGAGTTTCCCTATCATCTCTTTCTACAATTGTAGTCAATTTGTTTCCTGTGTATTCTATATGGTGACATCTGCCTGTAATATTTCCTTTTTTACTGTTGAAAAAAGTTTTTTGCAATGAGTATGTCATTGGTCTTGCAAATTTCTATCATGTCATCTCTGGCATCATTTCTATCATTAAGACCATATCCAACTATTGATCCTCCCTCACCCATCACCAGTAATTATCAATGCATATTGATTTGCATGTTTGATCAAATTCATTCTGAATTTATTGGTAGAATTATTTTATTTCATCATCACTGGTTTTAGTGGTTGCTGTGTAGTTTGAATAGTAGTAGTATTAACTGGTCTTTCTCATGAGCTTATGAATATTATCCTGTCATAGGTACCACAGTATTGAAATGCTCTTTGTCATAATGAATGTTAACACCTTTCCTCTTCAGTTTGTCTTTCCTGACATACTAAGCCATATGATTGCCTGATTCATAATAATCAGTAACTGTTCATTTTAGATCAATGTCATTTTAAATAATTTCCAATTCCCCTAGATTCATGTTTTGTGCATTCCACATTCAATTTACTAATGGATGTTTTCAGCTTTTTCATCTCATTTTGAATTGTGCCTAGGTAGTGCAAATGTTAACACTCTTGTCTGCTACCCAAAGGTTGAAGGTTCCACTGTACTCAAAGGTATCTCAGAAGAAAGGGGTAATCTATCTTTGAAAAATCAGCTCTTGAAAATCCAATGGAGCACAGTTCTATGCTGACATACATGAGGTCACAGGGAAAATGGCTTGAGGACAAATGGGGAAAAGAAAAAAAAAAAGCATGAAATAAGAACTATGCTTAATGCAATTCTGCTATTAATGAGGAAAAAACAGTTCTTTCTAAAACCCTCAAAAAAAAAAATCATTGCTTAAGTTAATCATAATCATACATATTAAATTTGTATTTTACATTTTGATATCTTAATTGTATATCTTTATTTCTATTTTAGGATTCTAGATTTTTAAAAATAGGTTGACTTTTGTATAAATGAAAATGAAATGTTGTCATTATCATATTTTCTGGACTCCTTACTGTTACTTGAATAATCCAAAAGGGGCAATTATAATTCTTTCTTAACCTACAGTTATTTATAATTATTTAATGAAAATGAAAAACATATTAGTTTTTTAAGAATATATATTATCATCTTTTAAATAATATAAAGGGACTAGAATTGCAATTTTTAAAACATCTTGTACCATTATCATATTTTTTTCCATTACTTCACTGATGTTAATCTATTTCCATTCCTAATTCATTAGATGTCTCATTAGTTTCTTAAAGGTAAAAATTCATAATATCACTAGTTCATAGAAATCAGATCTAGTGACACAGAGCTTTCTTCTCTCTCCCTATTTCTGTCTCTTTCTTTCCTAAAATATTCTCAGATACCTGTTCAAATTCTAGGAAAAACGTGTGAAAACATAAAAATATTTCATTTAATTTTAAACTTTCCCATCTAAAACATTGCTCACACTATATTAAAAATAAATAAGCCAATAATAAACTAATAATTAGATTAGATAGGGACTTATTGGGTCTTATTTTTAGCACTACAAAAAAAGTCAAATTCAAGTTTAAGCACAAGGTCGGTCATCTGTACTCAACAGTCACTCCTTGGAAACCTTACTTGTTGTTGTTTGTAAGTGCTGTCAAGTCAGTTCTGACTCATAAGGCACTGTTTTGGGTTTTTCCAAGGATGTAAATATTTACTGGAGCAGAAATCTTCAGATTTCTCCTTCAGAGCAGCTTGTAAATTCTAACTGATCTTGAAGTTAGCATCCCAACTCATAACTCACCATGTGTGTGTGTATACACACACACACACACACACACACACACACACACTACATAAATTGTTATTAAGGGCTGTTGAGTCATTTCCAACACAGAGAAACCCTGTATATGGTTTCCTAGCTTGTAAATCTTTGCAGAAAACCCCCTCATCTTTCTTCTACAGAGTGAATAGTGGTCTTGGAACCTCCTTCCTGGTGTTTCACAGTCCAATGCTTCTCCAAAGGAACCACTATATTCCCACAAACATACATAGATACACACACACAAATATGTGGTTGTGGTTGTTGTTAGGTGTCACTGAGTTGGTACGAATTCATAGTGACCCTATGCACAGAAGAACAAAACACTGCCCTATCCTGGGCTAACCTAACTATTGTTGCCATGCTTGAGTCCATCGATGCTGCCACCTGACCAATCCATCTCATTTCATGTCTTCCTCTTTTTCTCTAACCCTCCACCTTACCAAACATGATATCCTTCTCCAGTGACTGGTCCCTCCCGACAATATGTCTGAAGTATGAGAGACAAAATTTGGCCATCCTGGCCTCCAAGGAGCACTCTGGCTGCACTTCTTCCAACACAGATCTGTTTGTCCTTTTGGAAGCTTATGGCACTTTCAATATTCTCGTCCAACACCATAACTCAAATGCATCTTCTATGGTCTTCCTTATTTACTGTTATTTACTGTCCAGCTTTCACATGCATATGAGGTTATTGAAAATGCCATGGCTTTGGTCAGGTGCACCTTAACCATATATATATCCATCACACACGTACAGATGCATTTTTCACACATTACATTATGATGTCTCTTAGTGTAGACACATTGCTGATTATTCTGCTTGAGATTGCTGCTCTCTTTTAGAAAAATATGTCTATGGACAACAGAACAAAACTCTGCCTGGTCCTGTACCACATGTTTGGGCCCATTGTATAAGATCATGATTATATCAATGCTAGACTACGTTAGATTACTCTTAGAGATTAGATAAAGTTACAAGGGGTCTTCACAAAGTTTGAGGGAAAATGTAATGAAAAGATAATGGATTTTTTTTTTTTTGAAGTCTCCATATATTTATTCAGTCATTCATTAACTCACTCACTTATTCATTTACAAGATTTCCTTTGTGTACCTTAGTTTCCTTGAGTGCTTTACTATATAAATTTCTGCAATAATAGAAATGTTTTTTAGTTTGCAGAATTCAATGCAAAGCTGATCATCATGTGTAATTACAGAATGCCTGACATTCAGCTTGGGATAGCAGAATATGCATATTGGGCATCATTAGCTTAAGATGGTTTATATAACCACATGTTTGCATTTGCAGATATTTTGTTTTTCATTGTCCAGTATAATGGTTAACCTATTTAGATTTTTTCCATATAATTTTTTTCCCATCTCTAAAAATTACCTGTGTTTCCTGCTATTCATAAGGTTTTCAGTGATTAAATGTTCAAAGTAGTTCATCATTCCTTCTTCCTAGTCTGTCTTCATCTGGAAGCTCATCTGAAACCTGTCTACAATGGATGACCCTGCTTGTATTTAAAATACCAGTAGTATAGCTTTCAGAATCACAGCAAATCACAAGCCACCACAGTATGACAAACTGACAGATGAGTGGTGGGTCTTGGATCAACTATCAACACTCAGGGTAGCAGCAGTCAAGAAATCAAACGATATATTGCATTAGGCAAATCTGCTGCACAAGACCTTTTTAAAGTTTTGAAGAGCAAAGATGTTAGCTAGAGGATTAAGGTGTGCCCGACCCAAGCCATGGTATTTTCAATAATGTCATATACATGTGCATGCTGGACAGTAAATAGGAAGACTGTGAAAGACACATTTGAGTTATGGTGTTGAAAGTGTCATGGGCTGCCAAAAGAACAAACAGATCTGTATTGGGAGAAGTGCAGCCAGAGTGCTCCTTAGAAGCCAGGATGGACAAACTTTGTCTCTCATACTTTGGACATATTGTCAGGAAGGACCAGTTACTGGAGAAGGCTATCATGTTTGGTAAGGTGGAGGGTCAGAGAAAAAGAGGAAGACCCCAAATAAAATGGATTGGCCAGATGGCAGCATCGATAGACTCCAACGTGGCAACAATAGTGAGGTTGGCCCAGGATCGGGCAGTGTTTTGTTCTGCTGTGTGTAAGGTCACTATGAGTCAGTACCAACCCGATGGCACCTAACAACAACAATGACTCTTCTATCTGTTCTTAATTTACTTAAATACTTGACTAAAGAGTTAAATGCTTTTTAAAATGATTAAATGTTGATTTTAACATCATTGTCATTTTAGGATCTGTTTCTTTTGAATTATATTTCCCTATTTAGGTCCAAGTTATCTTTATTTTTTGTGTATCTAGTAATCAAAAAAAAATAATTTCAAAGAATATTTTAGCAAGTAGTTAGCTATTAAAGTTTAGTGTGATACACTTATGGCATATGTTTATGTTGTAAGGATTAGATAAATATTAGCCTTTATTCTAGGACAAATTTGCCTCTGCTGTTACTGTTGTGTTGATTTGCCTTTCCTCTACTGAATTCCAAGTAATGTCTTTTTCATAAATGACTATTACTTTAATATTTCAGAGCCTTTTAAACATTTTTCAGATGATAGTTCTTTGCTGGTCTCAGAAAAAAATCAACTAAATATTGAAACTTGTTGTCAAGGAAACCCTATGTAGATTTGTGGAAATCTGTATTTGCTGTGCAACCTCATTTTCATTACTCTGCTCCATGAATTCCACCTTTTTCAGTCTTTTCAATAGCATGCTTTGTCTACAAAATTAACAAGGCTTTAAAACTCTTTGTGTGTTCTGACTGTGCTAAGTCCAGATCGACATTGTGATTGTAGAGACATCTATTTTTAGTATCTTTCTCTCAAGAAATAGAGTCCTGTACTACCTGTTATTTGGAAAGAGATGAATCTAGAAATTTATTTTTATTCCCATTGTGACACAGCTATATAAACTCATTCATCTGCCAGGTGTTGGGGAGGGTAATACCCAAGAAGTGGGAGTGGATGGAAGAACAAGGTAGATAGGGGAACACTGAGCAGGTTTGTATGGTCTAAATGGAGCAGAGGTAAATAGCAATATATGCTCAACCTTGGAACAACAGGGCTCTGTGATACAGGGATCGAAGCATAGTCTGAATGAGTAAAAGGGAGGAAATAATGTCAAGATGCTTGACTGTCTCATGAATTTTAGTTTCCCTTGCCTACTAAAATAGACACTTGAGTGGGATAGAAAGGAATACTGGGAAACATTAATACAGATAACTTGAAAACCTTCTTCAGCCTATAAATGGCTGGAATACCTTAAAAAGGTTCCAGAACTTGTCCAGTGAAACAGGCTTCTTTCTAAGGCTTTGTAGAGTATAGGACCTTAAGTGGAATCCTGAGCCCCATTCAGAACCTTCTGAGGTGGCACATTCTCACTTGAAAGGACAAGCGGACCAACCTGGCACAGCTAGATACTTCTTGAATGAAAGACCAGCAGGAAAAAATCCAAAACAAAAATGGCAGTCTGACTAACTACTACAAGAATAAGCAAGTTGTTCTCTGGGGAGCCTTCAAGACAATCCATCAAGTCCCTTCAGGACTAAGCTGGAAAATTAAATGGAACTTATGAGCAGGCATGTAAGACTGCTGGTGACCACGTTGGTCAACTAGTGAGTGGAAGAAAGTGAAAGGCAGAAATGAAAATATGGCTGGCGGAGTTCGACCACATTCCATAGACTCCTGTTGACTTGGAGAAGAGAGAGTTAAGAGGAAGGGTTGGTTTGGCTGAAGTGTGGTGAGACCTGGGGGCTCCTGAGCCTATCAACAAGAACATAGTTGTGGAGGGCCAGAGCTGAGAGGGAAGCATCCAGCTGATATGAAGGGAGGGGAGACACACAAGAACATCCAAACTTGTCGATAGGACTCATTTGACTTGAAGATCAGAACGCAACTAGAAGATGATGAAAAAAAAAAAAAATTGTTATAGGAAACAAGTGGAAATTGCCATAATCTGATGAACTTGACCTATATTTATGAATATTGTTGTTGTTGTTGTTGTTATGTACTGTCGAGTCGGTTCTGACCCATAGAGACCCTGATAGGGTTTCTGAGGAGCAACTGGTGAGCTTGAACTGCCAACCTTGCAATTCAAATGGCTTTGCAGTTTGGCACATTAACCCACAGTGCTATACCAGGACTCCATTTATGGATGTAATAGCTCAAAATATCAACTCAGTATTCATATCAAGTATCAAAAATCCTCACCAGTGAATCAATTATCAACATCCATACAAATGGAGAAAGATTGAAGTTGTCAAAGAAAAATAAGAAGACCTCCAACAACAAGATGGATTGACACAGTGGAGGCAACAGTGGTCTCAGATTTAGGGACAATTGTGAGGTTGGTGTGGGACTGGCCAGCATTTCATTCTGTTGAACATACGGTCCATGTGTTTATACTGAAATGATAACACCTAACAACAATAAAAATATATTCAGTTATATGCATTATTTGTTGCTGTTAAGTTTCATGGCATCAGTTCCTACCCATAGTGACCCAGTATAGGATTTCCAGGGAGGAATTGGAGAGTCTGAAGTGCCAACATTGTGGTACAAACCAACCTTATCATCCTATACATGTCCTACAGTGCCCTACCAGGACTGCTATATGCATACTTGATGTTGTTAATAAGTGCTGTCTAGTCGGTTCTGTCTCACAGCAACCCTGTATAGGGTTTCCAGGAAGCAGCTGGTGAGTTTGAACTGCTGACTTTGTGACTCAAACTGACTCTTCCATCCAGTGCCTTGTCTCACAGAACCATACCAGGACTCCATATGCATACTAGAACACTGAAAAATAACTTTTGATAAGGTTACTAAAGAAGAGAACATAATTAGGATACATTGTACAAATAATGGATAAAAACTTTGATTAATCTTGGCAACATGTTGTTGTTAAGTGTTGTAGAGTCAGTTCTGACTTATAATGACTCTGTATAGGATTTCCAAGGAGTGGCTGGTGAGTTTGAACCACTGACTTTGCAGTTCAGACCAAACGTGTGGTCCAGTGCTTATCCTACAATGCTAATAATAAATAAATATCTTACAGAGCAAAGAAAAGAATAATACACTTAGCATCATGATCATAAAAATGAGAGAATCGTGTCATTAATTACAATTGATATGATGACATTTAGAAAAGGAAGTGAAATATTACTTAATGAATGCACATACACTGGATGCAAAATGAACATAAAAATCAACAGCAGTTTTATTCTCATGCAATGAAGAATTAGAAAATTAAGAAAAAGTACAATAAAACATACCTCCCTGGCAATGTTCTGTTATTAATAAAAGTTATATAAAATGTTAAATTTTTCATTTTCTTAAGCAATAACATAATAAACTACTTAGTGTGAACTTTCAACAATGTTTATGGTAATATAGGTAGTCTTGGTTTGGCACTGTAGGATAAACACTGGACTACTCACTATAAACTAGGTGGTTCGAACCTACCAGCATCTCCTCAGAAACACTATATACGATAACTATGAGTCAGAAACAACTCAACATTTGTTGTTGTTGTTGTTGTTGTTGT
>NW_006408979.1:97916-108576 GCF_000296735.1 Chrysochloris asiatica
GAGGATTTTTGTTTTCTTGACATTGAGATGCAATCCATACCGAAGACTGTGCTCTTTGATCTTCATAAGTAAATGTTTCAAGACAGCATGCATATATTTTTAAACTTTAAAATGTGATTTGAAATAAGCTTTAAAGACCATGTAAGTTTGCCATTCAACAATTTATATTCATTTTCTTTCATATCAATTGCCTTGATCACAATGTAACATCACTTAACCTACTCCCCTGTGTTATCTGTTTCCATTCCTTCTTTCCTTATCCTTCTGAATTTTGTCCTTGGAAATGCTTCTCTCTTAATCTCAAAGTTTTAATTATACTGAGGTGTTCTTAGTTCCCCATTGCTATTTTTTCCCTTGTAGATCTACCTATCATTTGCCTAAAATTGAGTCACAAGTGTGAGTTGATTTCCAAAACTGAAGTATAACTAAGAGTAACAGTCTAAGTAGTTACATCAGTTTCTATCTGACCACTTACTGATTTTTTGTCATTGTTGTTTATTTTTATGATTTTGAGTTTTTGCCTCCTATCTATGCAGGGTATTCTAAGGCCATCCTTTTCAGAGCAGTTGGTATTAATAGCCAGAAACCATATAATTTTTCCAGATTTGGGATCCAGGGATCTGATGTTCCTGTGGTCAGTTAGTACATTTCACTAATTGTTTCCTTGTGTTTTATACTGTCTTTTGTTTTCTTTCCACCTGACAAAAAGAACACATTAGACTTGTGCCTGCTCATAAACTTTTAAAACTCTAGTCACTACTCACCAAAGTAGGGTGCAGAACATTGTCTTGGTGAACTATTTTATGCCAATGGACATTGATAACCCGTGACACCATGGTCCTGAACCCCTAGACCTATAACTCATTCCTTTATGGTGTTTGCTTATGAAAAGGCACTATTTTAAGGGAAAATAAATAAATTTAAAAAAAACACAAAACACTATATTACAGCTTGAATAGAAAACCATGGAAATTTGTAACATAAGTTGCATGTTACAATATTTTTCTAAGAGATTAATTTATAACAACTTTGTTTAAGACAGACTGTTGTTGTTAGGTTCTATGCGTTGATTCCAAATCATAGTAACCCTCTGTACAACAGAACATTGCTCAGTCCTACTCCATTCAGATAATATTTCCAAATTATGAGAGACTAAGTCTCACCATTGTAGTGTCTAAGGAGCATCTGGCTTATGTTTTTTAAAGACAAGATTTGTTTGTTCTGGCAGTACATGATACTTTCAATATTTTCCTGCAACACCATAACTCAAATGAATTAATTCTTCTTCAATCTTCCTTACTCGTTGTATAAATTTGACATACATATGTGGTGATTGAAAATATCACGGCTTGGATCCAGAGGATCTTAGTTCACAAAGTGACACCTTTGTTCTTTATCACTTTAAAGAGGTCCTTAATAGCAGGTTTACTTAATGCAATACATCTTTTGATTTCTTGACTCCTGCTGTCATTAGCATTGACTGTGGATCCAAACAAATTGAAATCTGACAAATTCACATTTATCCATTTATTATAATATCATAATTTTGTTTATTGGTCCAGTTGTATGGTTGTTTTTTGTTTGTTTGTTTGTTTTCTTTTCTTTATATTGAGGTGCAATCCACACCGAAGTCATTAGTCTTTGATCTTTATTAGTCAATATTTCAAGTCAACTCCCGTGAAGATTACAAACTTGGAAACTATAGTAATCAGTTTTACTCTGTTTTCTAGGCTTGTTGTTGTTGTTGTTAAGTGCCATCATGTCGGTTCCGACCCATAGCGACTCTGAACAGCATTTCTAAGGCTGTGAATCTTTACAGGATCAGCAAGCCTCATCTTACTTCCATGGAGCAGCTGGTTGTTTCAAACTGTTGACCTTGCGGTTTGCAGCCCAATTCGTAACCTCTATACTACCAGAGCTCTTAGTCTGAGTCAAAATACACTGTATTGCAATGGGTAAGTGTTTTGTATGCTAAAAGTTAAAACTTAAGTATGGTAAAATTGAGATGAATTAAGTTTAAATTATTGTTGTTAGGTGCCTTTGAGTTGGTTCTGACTTGGCCCTCTGCACAACAGATGGTAACACTGCCCTGTCCTGTACCATCCTCACAATCCTTAGACTGGAGGCCATTGTCACTGCCATTATGTCAATCAATCTCTTTGGGGGTCATAAGTTTTTTGACTGAATATACAATTTATCAAGCATGATGACTTTCTCCAGAGAATTGTCTTTCCTGATAATATGTTCAAAGTATAAGACACAAAGTCACATCATCCTTGCTTCTAACAAACATTCTGGCTGCACTTCTTACATCACAGTTATTTGTTCTTCTGTCAGTCCATGGTTGTTTTAATATTCTCCTCCAACAGCATAATTCAAATTCATCAATTCTTCTAAATTCTTCCTTATTCATTTTTTGACTTCCATATGCACAATGAAAGTATCATGGCTTGAGTCAGGCACATTTTTGGCCTCAAACTGACATCTTTGCTCTTCAACACTTTAAAGAGGTTTTGTATGGCAGATTTGCTTAATGTAAGATGTTTGATTTCTTGACTGCTGCCTTCATGAGTGTTGATTGTCAATCCAAGAAAAATGAAGTCTTTGATAACTTGAATCTTTTCTCCATTTATCATGATGTTATTTATTGGTTCAGTGATAAGGATTTTTTGTTTTCTTTGCATTGAGGTGCAATCCATAATGAAGACCTTGTTATTTGATCTTCATAAATAAATATTTCAAGTCCTCTTCGCTTTCAGCAAGCAAGGTTTTATCATAGGCATATCAAAGATTGTTGATGAGTCTTCCTCTAATTCTGATACGTTTTTATTAATATAATCCATTTTCTCAGATTATTTGCTTAGAATATAGATTAAATATGTATAGTGACAGAATATAACACTGGTGCACATATGTCCTGATTTTAAATCATGAAGCGTCCCATGTTCTAGTCAAACAAATGCACAGGTTCCCCATAAGCACAATTAAGTGTTCTGGAAAATCTATTCTTGACAATGTTGTCCATAGCTTGTCATGATCCACACAGTGAAAAGTCTTTGCATAGTTACTGAAGCACAGGTTTCTTCATGGTTTTTCTTTCTGGTTTTCTCTGCTTTCAGATAAAATTGATCTAACATCAGCAGTGATATTACTCGTTCTATGCCATCTTGTATATCATGGTTGAAATTCTGGCAGTCACCTATTAATGTGCTACTGTAGCCATTTTTTTTTTTTTTTTTCAAATATCTTGAACCAAATTTTACTTTCGTGTGATATTAATGATATTGTTCTATTATTTCCACATTCCATTTGCTCACCTCCATTTGCAATGTGCATAAATATGAATATATTCCTATCAGTGCAGTTGTCTTTCAAACTTCTGGTATACTTAAGTGCCTCCAATGTTGCATCAGTTTGTTGAACAATTTCAATTTTTATTCCATCAGTTCTCAGAGTCATGCTTTTTGCCAGTAGACTTCTTTAAGTACCATTGACTTTTGATCATATACTATATATTTGAATAGGTGAATATTCATTTCTTTGTGGTACAGTGACTCTGTGTATTCCTTATATCTTCTTCATCATTCAATAATTTTTCCTTTCAACATTGTGAGTTGAAACTTGAAATTTTTTGTCAATTCTTTCAGCCTGAGGAATTCTAAGCATGATCTTCTCTTTTGTTTTCCTAACTTTAGGCTTTTGAACATTTCATTATAATAGTTTACTTTTTCTTACTGAGCTGCCTTTTGGAATTTTCTTTTATCTCTTTGCCTCATTTTTTTTTTTTCTATTTGCTTTAATACCTCTATGCTGCAGAGCAAGTGTCAGAGTATCCTCTGACATCCATTTTAGGCTTTTCCTTCTTTCTTATCTTCTTAACTTCTTAATGATCTTTTGCTTTCTTCATGTATGAAATTCTTGATGTCATCCACAACTCTTCTGGCCTTCAGTCAGTAAGTCTAATGGATCAAATCTGTTCTTGAGATGATGTCTAAGTTCATGTGGCATATATTCAAAGTCATATTTTGGTTCTCATGGATTTGATTTAATTTTCTTTAGCTTCAGTCTGAAGTTGCATATGTGTAATTGATGGTCTGTTCCACAGTCTGCCCCTGGCCTTGTTTTAGCTGATGATATCAAGACTTTGCACTGGCTCTTACAACAGATATAGTCGATTTGATTTCTGAGTATGCCTTCTGGTGAAATCCATGTGTACAGTAGTTTTTTATGTTGTTTTAAAAAGGTATTTGCAATGTAATGTTTGTTGGTTTTGCAAAGTCATGTGATATCCATCATCATTTCTATCACCAAGACCATATTTTCCAATAAAAATCCTTTCTCTTTGTTTCCAACCTTTGCATTCTAATCACCAGCAATTATTAATACATCTTGATTGCATGCTTCATCAATTTCTAACTGAAGAATATGGTAAAATTCTCTAATATTATCATCACTGACTTTAGCGGTTGGTGAATAAATTTGAATAAGAGTGGTAATAACTTGTTTTTCTTATGTTGTTGTTTAGTGTCATTGAGTTAGTGCCCACCCATAGCCACCCTGTAAAAGGTTTCCAAAGAGTGGCTGTTGAGCTTGAACCATTGATCCTGCAGCTCAAACTGACTTTGCAGTTCAGCAGATTAGCCCACAGTGGCACAACAGAACTCTATCTTCCTTATAGGCATATGGATATGTTCTTATCACAGACAGCATTATATTTCAGTATAGATCTTGAAATATTCTTTTAGAAGAAGAATGTGCCATCATTCCTCTCAACTTGTCATTCCTAGCATAGTAAATCATGTTATTGTCAGATTCAGAATGGCCAGTGTGTCCATTTCAGTTCACTAATGTCTAGAGTATGGATCGTTATGTGTTCTATTTAATTAATGACAAATTCCAATTTTTCTAGATTTATTTTTCCTACATTCCACTTTTCATTTATCAATGGATGTTATAGCAATTTCTCCTCATTTTTAATTTTACTCAATCCATAAATGAAGGTCCTGATAGATTTACTCTGTTCAAGTCATCACGGCCTTAGTCAGGATTTGAGTGCCTTCCAACCTGAGGTGCTTATCTTTGCCAATATAGCTGACAATATGCTGGTGCTATTCATAAAGTTTCACTCTTCAATATTCTGGTGCTATCTGATAGTTATTGTGCTATTCGTAATTATTGTGCTATCTCACAGTACTATCTGATGCTGTTCTAATGCTGTCTATTTTGGTGCTATCTGACAGTGTTCAACTACTATTCATATTATTGGACCTAGTTGACTTACATCATTCATATATTATGTAAGATGTATTAGCAATCTGTAATACACAGAATTTCCTGCTTTTTTCATCACATATTTTATGCATAATAAAACTTTTGTTGTTTCAATGAAATAAACAATTGGAAATCTCTGCAATAAGTTTTTCTCCTGTGTGTGAAAAGTTATAATATTATGCAAATGTCTGTGAGGATAATGGAGTAAATTTCAGCTGAATATGAAATAAATTTAAAAAAATAATATTCACCATCCATTTAAAATTGTAGTCAGCATTAAATGTAGTTAATATTTGTAATTTATTTACTTATCTCTGATACTGGCAAACTGCAGCTTCTAGACCATATCCAGCCCACATCATGTTGTTGTAAATAAAATTTACTGAAACACAGTCATACTCATTTATTTACAAGTTGTTTGCTGCTGGCTCTGTCCTAAAATGGCAGGATAAAATGTTTACAATGGAGATCCTATGGAATACAAAGTCTAAAATCTTATTATTTGATCTTTCAAGAAAAAGACGGTCAACTCTCAGCTTATACTGGTTTTGATTTTTGTTTCATTTTTGATATAGTAAAATAAAATCCATTCATATTACTTATTATAAGTCTTTAATAGAACATAGGCATTCTTGTGTGGTGCTCTAAGATCAGTACTGGACTACTAACCACAGGGTCAGTAATTCAAACTTACTAGCTAATCCTTGGAAACTCTATGTTGTTGTTAAGTGCCATTGAATCATGTCAGACTCGTAATAAACCTGTATAGATTTTCCAAAGAGCAGCTGGTTGGTTTGAACTGCTGACATTGTGGTTCACAAATGTCAGGGCTGATTCTACAGTGCTACACCCTATACAGGGCACTGGGAGTCAGAACTAACTCTCTGGTTCTTAACAACAAAAGCAACAACAATAGAACACGGAAGGACAACCTTTCAATTGTTGTTGTTAAGTACCATCAAGTTGTTTCCAACCCATAGCCACTTTGCAGAGGATTTCTGAGGAGCGGCTGGTGAGCTTGAACCACCAACCTTGTGATCCACACTGACTTTGCAGTCCAGGGCATTAACCCATAGCACCACACCTTTTAATAATACATAGACATAAGATCATCAAATAGAAAATAAATAACCAAAGAAGATCAAGAATAAAATATTTCAATGCATACTAAAGTTTCAGTCTTAAGCATTACATTTATCATTGCTGAATTTTGATAGCAAGTATCCTAAAAGCAATATTTCCACTAATTTATCAGAGTTACTAGCTTGGAATCATTCCCTGGCTCATGGATTTCAGACACATTAGTTTTGGAATATTTTGCTAAAACAGTCTGGTAATTATTCATGGCATTTTCTATTTATAATTTACAATAAAATTAGACATAATATTTAAATTTTAAAATTGAGTATTTTAAATTTATATCTTATTTTTACTGATATGGGCTTTCAATGATGTAAAGAGAAACTGGTAACAAGTATTCAAAAGAAAAAAGTCAAAATAGCATATAACGGTAAATTGCACTTTTTTAAAGTTTTGAGCAATAACCTCAAGCCACAGACTTGGCAGCTTAGCAAGAAATACAGAATGTGTTTTGAATCAAAGTTGATGCAAACAGACTGTTTTTGGATCATTGTTATAACACACTGACCATACAACAGTTTGTATGTGTGGCAAAGTCCCAGATATGAAATAGGCTAGATAGAATTTGGCTGAAATAAAGTGGCTTAGAAAGAAACATGGTCAATCTAGAAGAATTGTAACTACTGAAATATAACTGACTTGGTAAAATTTATAATTCTTTGTTAAAAAAATACATTATTCTATTTTTGCCCAGAATGTACTCACCACCTGTTCTTATCACAGAAATTTATAAGAGAGAACATCTGGGTAATTAAAAATAAGACTGCTCATTCTACATTTTATTTTATTTTTTTCAATATTGTATAATGCTGATAGTAGGAAAATAAGAAAATTTGTATGACAGCTTTTCTGCAGGTTATTTAAGCTTACTTTACTGTAGTGTTCAATGAAATAAATGATTATATATTTAAATTTATCTTCATCTAGTTGTTGTCTTTTCCTTTACCAGAGCTATTTGCTATTTAAATCAATGAGAGGCTATTCAAGCATACTTCAACAACTATATTAGGCAAGTTGTTGTTGCTAAATCCCATTGAGTCAGTTCCAACTCAAAGAGTCTCTGCATAAGGTTCCCAAAGAGCAGCTCTTAAGCAGTTAGCAAGCTAATGTTTGTCAGACAGTGCCACACCAAAACTTCAATTAAGCATGTTATTAATAAATACAATGAATTTAAGCAAACATATGAATACAAATATTTAAATGACTATATGTATCAAATCCATCATTCATATGTTAATTTATTGACTTATATATTGTGATGCTGAATGCTATGAAACAGATATTTTCAATAGCTACAGGGTCACCCATGGTGGACAGATTTTAACAAAGCTCCCATTCTAAGACAAACTAAGAAGGAAGAGAGGCAGACAACTTTTGAAAGGTTAGCTAATGAGAAGCTTATGAAGAGCCATCTCCTTAAGGAGTAGTTGGAGTAAAACTGTTGGCACTTTCGTTTGATGATGGGACACAATTTAAAACAGCTGCAATCACACTTTAATAAAATTTAAATCTAGAATAATTTGGAGTCATCAAAAACAAAATGGAATGCATAAACGTTGATATCATTGCTGATGATACCTGGATCTAAGCTGAAAAATTTAATAACTCATGGTTTATTGACTGTGAGAAGGCATTAGACTGTGTGGCTCATAACAAACTGTATATACATTGCAAAGAATGGAATCTCAGAACAGTAAATTGCGCTCATGAAGAACCTGTACAGACCAAATAGCAGTCATTAGAATTTAACAATAGGATAGAGAATGGTTCAAAATCAGGAAAGGCATAGGTCACAATTAATGTTGTATTTTTCAGTAATTAGTGTCTAATGCATCAGATCTGTTCTTGATAAGATCAAATGTTGGTCCTCCTGGAGATGTTTTTATTTTCTTCAACTTAAGCCTAAACTTGCTTATGAACAATTGATGGTCTATTACACAGTTGGACCCTGGCATTATTTTGGCAGATGATATTGTGCTTCTCTATTGTCTCTTCCACAAATGTAGTCAATTTGATTCCTGTGTATTCCATCTGATGAGGTCATTTATGGTGTTAAAAAAAAAGTATTTGCAATGAATAAATTTTTGGTCTTGCAAAATTCAGTCATATGCTCTTCAGCCATATTTTCCAAATACTGATCCTTTCTCTTTGATTCCAACTTTTACATTCCTATCATCAGTAATTATCAATGCATCTTGACTGCATGTTTGATTAATGTCAGATTGAAGACGTTGGTAGAATTCTTCAGTGTCACCATCACAAGTTTTAATGTTTTGGGGTAAGTTTGAATAATAGTAGTGTTGTTTTTGTTGTTGTTAAGTGCCATTGAGTTTATTCTGACTCATGGCAACCCTGTATAGGGTTTCTGAGGAACAGCTGGGGAGCTTGAACTGCCAACCTTGCAGTTCAAATGGCTTTGCAGTCTGGCACATTAACCCACAGCACCACAGTCTTGTGTGTAAAGGTATATGAGTAATTTCCTATCACAGACAGCATTATTTTCAAGATAGAGCTTGAAATAGTGCTATAGAATGTGAAACCATTCCTTTTCAATTTGTTCTTCCTGACATAGCAAACCACATGATTACCTGATTCAGAATAACCAATACCAGTCCATTTCAACTCACTAATGTCTGGGATATTGGTATTAACAGCATTTCAGTTTTTACAATTTCCTATTTTCTTAGATCTATATTTTGTACATTCCATGTTCCAATTATTAATGGATGTTTGCAACTGCTGCTTCTTATTTTTTGTTGTGTCACAGCAACAAATGAAGATCCTGAAAGCTTGACTCCATCAAAGTAATTAAGTTTCCACTTCATGGAAGCCCTATATTGTCTTGCTGAAACAGAATTCACAGCATAACACTTAACAACAACAACTTTGAGAATGGAATGCTTTCCCCAGTTGTATTTTGAGTTTCTTCCAACCTGAGGAGATTATCTTCTGGCATTATATCTGGCTGGTATATATAATATCCATGATTAGTCATTCAGAAGTTGTCTATCTCTAATTTTTCCTAGACTGATCATCCATGGATGATCCTTATGACACTGAAAATATTGATGACCTAATTTCCTGTATCATAGCAACACACAAACCACCATGTATGATAACTTAATAGATTAATGGTGGGGTTTTAGTCATAGAATATTTCTTTTCTGAAGTAGATCATGTATTATTACAAACTATTAAATAAATTTCATGGATGGGTGAATCATTGGAATATAATGAAGAGAGATACAGTTAATAGTAATAAATCATTGACTTTAATGCATTTGTCCAGTATTAAGTTTGACAGAAGTAATATATCTTCAAGTTTAATAGAAATAATATATCTTCAGCTGTCACACACACACACACACACCAATTCAATTTCTGTTACTTTGGCATATTTTTTTTCTATATATAGGTAGGAAGAAATCATAACCATTATTATTTTTTAAGTATATGATAAGTAAACAATTTCATTATAAAAATACTGCAAGCTAAATTAATAAAGCTAAATTCCCATCCAAATTATAGCATTATATATTTTCTTAATGCAAATGTTTAAAAAATGACCAGATAGTTGTCTTCCAAATTTCTTGGCAGAGATGAGTGATTGCCTCCTGTGCTACCTCACTTTCTTGAAAGATTTCAATTTTTATTCCTTTAGTTCCTGGTGCCTTGTTCTTTGCCAATTCCTTCAATGCACCTTGGACTTCTTCCTTCAGTATCATTGGCTCTTGATCATATACAACCTCTAGAAATGGTTGAACATTAATCATTTATTTTTGGTATTGTAACTCTTTGCATTCTTTCCATCTTCTCATGTTTCTGTCTGCATCATTCAATAATTTGTCCAGAGAAGCTTACAATAACCAAAGTCTAGGCTTGGATTTTTTATTCAGATCTCCCAGCATGAGAAATGCTGAGCATGGTCTTCTGTTTTGGTTTCCTGATTTCAGATCTTTGCACATTTTGTTGTAATATTTGGTTTTATCTCTTGAGCTGAATTTTGAAATTTTCTGTGCAGCTCTTCGACCACCTAATTTCTTCCATTTGTTTAGCATCTCTACACTGGAGAGCAAGTTTCAATGTCTCTTCTGACATCCATTTTGACTTTTTTCTTCTTTCGTGTCTTCTTAATGATAGTTTGCTCTCTTCACATATGATGCTCTTGATGTCATCCCACAACTCTTCTAGTCCTAGGTCTTTCTAGTGTTAATGTATCAAATCTGTTCTTCAGATGATCTCTAATTCA
>NW_006408979.1:121423-123013 GCF_000296735.1 Chrysochloris asiatica
CATTCAGCGTTCTCATGTTCTGTTTGAACAACTGCCTCTTTGTCCAGGTACAGATTCCTCATGAGCACAATTAAGTCTTCCGGAATTCCCATACTTCATAATGTTGTCCATAGCTTGTCATGATCCACACAATTGAAAGCCTTTGGGTAGTCAATAAAGCACAAGTAAACATCTTTCTGATATTCTCTACATTCAGTCAAAATCCATCGAACATTAGCAATGATATCCCTCATTCAGTCAGTCACAAAAGGACAAATCTGCACAGCATCATTATTGTAAAAGTTTAAGAAAAAGTTTAAGAAAAAGGGAGAAAATAAAAAATAATTTGCTGGCTAACTGGGTGTATGGGGTAGGGTGAGGGGAGGAAAGGGAAGGTAGAGCCCAGGGAAGGGGATAGACACAGCATAATTTGGGTGTTGGAGCTGGGGGAATATAATTGAAGGTGCAGGGGAATGAAAGAACAAGGCAGATGGAAGAACATTTAGGCAGGTTTGCATGTGCTAAGTGGGACAGAGGTAAATAATGATATTAGCAGAACCTTGGAACAAAGGAGCTCTGGAATATAGGGAATCAGACACGGTTTGAATGGGTAAAAGAAAGAAAATAATGTTAAGTTGCTTGGTTGTCTTTTGAATCTTCATTTCCTTTACCTATTATTCTAAAACAGCCACTTGAGGGGGAGAAAAAAGAATAGCTAGAAACATCACCATAGAAAGCTTGTAAGTCCATCTTCAGCCTATAAATGATTGGAATACCTAAAATCAGGCTAGAACTTGTCCGGTGAAGGATGATTCTGGTAGAGCCTTTGCACCGCATAAGACTATAGGTAGAATCCTGATCCTCATCCATAATCTTCTGAGGTGGGAAATTTCCACCTGAAGGGACAAACAGACCAGCCTGGAGTGACTAGAAAAACAGAAGATACTTCGTGAAAGAAAGACCGCCTGAAAAAAACAAAAAAAAAAAAAAAAAAAAAAACAGTAATGGCAGTCTGATTGACTACTATAAGGACAAGCAAGTTGTTTGCCCAGGAGTCATGAAGGCAAGTGGTCAGGTTCCCCTAGGGAAAACCTCCTTCTACGACTAAGGCTCAAAAGGAATGAACAAGCAGGCATGTAGTCTTGCTGCTGACCATGCTGGTCACTAATAAGGGATCGTGGAGGGAAAAACAGCAATGAACTTGTGAATTACATCTGACCCTATTCAATAGACTCTTATCAACCTGGATTGAGACCTGGTTTGCCAGAAGTATGGTGAAACTTGAGGACGTCTGGGTCCAGGTACAGGGACATGACCACAGAAGACTAGAGCAGAGAGTGAAGTCTCCAGCTGATATGAAGCAATGGGAGATGCACAAGAACATCCACACTTGCAGATAGTACCCATTTGACCTGGATGATCTGAACTCAACTAGAGGAAGAAAGAAGAGGGGAAAAAAAAAAAAAGGGTAATCAGCTACAATTTCATGAACTTGACTTATGCTTGTGGATGTAGTAGCTCAAAGGAAGGAACAAATCTTTATAGTGAGGATCATTCCCACCCCCTCAGCACACAGGGTCAACAAGGATGGGCAACTTAGACGTTGACTAT
>NW_006408979.1:123463-127233 GCF_000296735.1 Chrysochloris asiatica
AGAGATGGTGCAGCAGGGAACTCTGGATTCAGGAAGGGAGAGGATATGTGTGTTGACAGCTGGCAGGCAGGCTTGAGAGGTGTGCCCTTCAGTTGTTTGATAATTGCAATGAAATGAAATAAGATAGGATGAATGTATACCTAATGTTCTCTCACATAAACTACCACATTAAAAAGCAAAACAAAACAAAACAAAAAACAGTAAGATAGCAAGGTATAAACCATAAGAAAACAAAAAACAAATAAATAATCAAGCAAATCATTAAAAGATTGTATATTTTGAAGTTACAATTTTTTAAACTTGGCTATAAAAGCATATACATTCAAAAGGACACTGACCTGGTTGATGTCAAGCAGAATGTCTCACTCTATAGATCACATCTATCTAGCACACATATATTTATATTGGGAATTTAATTATCTGTTTCAGACTTAGAATAGAAAACAATCAAATATTTCATTCTTAGGAAATATGATGTTCCCAATACTGACAATATAGAGAGTTCAAGAAAAAACACTCTACTTTCTGTAATACAGACTAGTTGTTTTGACATGTCAAAGAGGTACCCAAAAAACACTTATTAGCAAAACTATGTTATGAAGACAAAAAAAAAAATAAAATCAGAGTGGCAAGTTCATTGACTTGGATCCACATTGAATTTTGAAGAATTATGGCTTCTATCTATGATTGAGATGCTGAAAGTTGAGATTCTTCAACAGACTGATGAGGCCAGTATAACAACAACTCATATTTAAACACTGCCAAGGACAAGGAGCTTTGTGGGCATGTAGGCTTTAATTGGATGCAAGGTGAGCAAGACACTCAACTTTAACACAATTAAACACCAGTTTCAATTTATCTCCCCAATTATCCAATGTGAGCAATCTTCTGCAAATAATTTTTGGCCAAAAGAAGTAGACTGCCCTCAGTTAAAGAATAAAATGTCACATCTCCCCTGCACTATCTAAAATTGCTATTCATGCTACTTAGACTATCACAACCAGGAATATAAAGATTTGACTTTAAAGCAAGTTAAAACAAAAGACCCTCCCCTTCCCTCCCCCCAAAGAAAACACACCCCAGAATAAGCAATATTCAGATTTAAGAGTCGTCATATACTTAGTTGAAAATGAACTCCTAAAAACTTTCAAGGGATGAAATGGTAAATTCAAGAATATTAACAAACAGAAAGTTACATAACAGAAATAAAAAGCAGTAAATAAATAAATTAAATGATGGAGGATTTATTCTATATTTCTGTATCAAAAAATAATAAAATGGACATTCTATAGCAAACTTATACTATCTGAAATAAAGAACTACTGTTACTAAGTGCTGTTCGTTTGGTTCCAACTCATAGCAACCTTATATAGATTTCCAAGGAGAAACTAGTGGATTTGAACTGCTGACCTTTAGTTTAACAGTGCTTATCCTACCATATCACACCAGGACTCCAAATAAAAACCTGTAGTCTCTTAATGTTTTGTATATAATGAAAGCATAGAGTGTAGAGAAATTTAAGTGAAGTTTATAATAGTGCACTGCTTTTACACAGATTTATTAGATAGGGCAGTGTAGTTCCTCATTTTATTTCTGTCATTCTTATTAATTTGTGTACTATTAAATCAATGGATGAGACAAATTGATTCATTTTGTTACTCAGTATCTAATACACAAATCATCACCACTTAATCCATCAAATATTCCAAAACAAGAACAAACATAATTAATGTTAAGGAAGTGTGGGTGAAATGCCAAAGATTTGTGTTGACAACAAAATGTCATAAGCTTTAACAAAAACATATGTTATATTTGGCTGTCATAAGAAGATGATAAAATTCCAGAATAAGATACATATGCATCAAAGTCTTAGCATAAAACATAACTCAAAACACATTTTAACTATGACTTTAAAGTTATTGCATTTTCATGATAATGAGGGTAGTTTTATTCTAAAAGATACATACACAGTCTGGGTTTATCCATGATTCCGTTACTCTCATTATTCACTATGAATGGCATCTTCTTGCCTAACACTTCACTACAATAATTTATACCAAGAAGAGTTGGTTTAAGTATCTTTTGGAAACAAATAGACAATGTCTGTAATGGGAATCCTCACTACTAATATGACATTGTTGTTGCTGCTAAGTGCCATCAAGTCAGTTCTAAACCATAGCAACCCTGTACAGGATTTCTAAGAAGCAGTTGGTGAGTTTCAACCTCCAACCTTGTGGTTCAAGCCAACCTTGTAGTCCAGTACTTTATCCCACAGCACCACACCAGGACTTCTAAGCTTGGTTAATGCACACTATAAAGAATAATTAATATTTAGAAAATTCATGATTTTTTTTTTCCTCTGAAAACTGTGAACAGATATGTCCTGAGAATTAAGAATGCCTGGTTGACATTTGTCTGAAACTTTGTAAAATAAATACCTTTTCTGATTCTCTAAATAATGAGATCAGATAGTTATTTTATACAGAAAATATTTCTAAATTAGAAAATGCTTAATTTTAGTTGTTGAATTTGACAATTATTTACTGAATTTTTGCTACAGGGTATTCTATAATAAAGTAAATAAATCTTTATCATCATAAATTTTAACTGTAAGAAAGGCAAGACAGGAAGTAAACCAAATAGTAAGAAAATCAGGGGTAGATTTTCAACATGGCAAACCAATACTATACAAAAAACAAGTTAAAAAGTAAAATAGCGTGTTTGGGAAGAATGGAGCTGTATATTGCTACTTTACTGAAGATGATAGAATACTGATCATTGATTTTTACATTTTATTTTGAAATAATTTTAGATTGCCACAAATGTAATTTTGAGTTTTGTGAAGAATATCACAAAGATGAAGTGTCCTTACCATACATACAAGTGGTATGTGATAGCAACATAACTTTTACTGGTGATGATAGCTTCAATCCCTTTTTTAAAGTTAACAGCATACTCCAAATTAATTATAAATTCACAGTATCAAAAGTAATTATAAAATTACTATAATGGTAACACTAATAATAACATGTTACAATCAAAATAATTAAAGGCAAACAACTGTAATTAAATGGGGAATGAGAACAATCTTAATATTATTTATATTCCTATGCTGAAATAATTGATTTGTAAATAAATATACAAGATTGCATGCTATAATCCACAGGATGACCAATAAATATGCTAAAGAATGTATAAAGAGCATGTAACTTAAATTCTACTTTTTACAGTCTACTTTTTATTTTTCACAAGAAGTATTTTTAGTTGCCTATTATAACTTTATCTATACACCATGACCTTTATTTATTTTTTTTTTCCTAAAACACTATGCATACCATTTTATCAAATGGCTTTTTTTCTTTGACTTATTTGTTCAAGCAAGGGTTTATTTATAAGCTTTATCAGTCCTTTTCTATAACCCATCCTATTAAAGATAATTTCACTCATTTTAAGTGACTAATTGAATAGATTTTAAAATAATATAGACTTATTAACCCAAACATAACCTTCCCATCAACATAATTAAAAAAAAAAAAAACAACTTGTTCACTCAGTAAATTTACCCCTCCCCACCTTTGACCACAGTTAACCAATCATCTTATTTGTGTGTGTGTGTGTGTATTGCTGTTATGCAGTTGAGTCTATTCCAATCCATAGTGACCCTGTATAGGGTTTCCAAATGATGACTGATGAACTTGAACTGCTGACCTTGCACATTAACCACACCACCAGGACACTCTCTCTCTCTCTCTCTCTCTCTCTCTCTCTCT
>NW_006408979.1:127333-133138 GCF_000296735.1 Chrysochloris asiatica
TATATATATATGCAAAAGTCAGAAGCTGTATAATCTGGAAAATGGTCAGAAGAGGAAATCTCAATATCATCCACTAAATGAGTATATTTCACCCTGGGAAAAGTGGAAAACTTACAAGACCCCAACAAGCCAGTTTCATAGATTTCAGGCTTTTGGACAGATTTCATTGTAGTATAGGTTCAATATTTCTTTTCTGGAGTTTCATATAGGTAAAAGTATGCATTGTAAAGTCCTCTATTGATGTTAGGTGCAGTCCATTCATAGACATCCTGCATAGTGTTTCAAAGGCTGCAAATATTTACAAGTGCAGAAAGCCCCATCTTTCTGTCGATATACTCTTGTATATGATTTATATCTCCCAGTGTATTACAGTTCACATTCTTCAATGTTATGTACATCAATATTCTATTTATTTTTGTTTTCATTTATATTTATTATTATGCAAAAAATAAAACAGCAAATTATCTATCCATCTGTTGAAGGATATTTAGATTTTTTTTTCAATTTTTGTCTATCAATAATGAACTGTTATAAAGATTTGTGCATAAGTCAAATGCTTACACAAAATACAGACCTGTTTCTTTATGTTGTACAATTATCACAGAATACAATTTGGTATAGGAAATGTTTGTCTGGAGTCCTGGTTTGGCACTGTGGGCTAATGTGCTGGACTGCAAAGTCGTTTGAACCACAAGGTCAGTGGTTCAAGCCCAACAGCTGCTCCTTGGAAACCCTGTACAGGGTCGCTATGGGTTGGCACCGACTCGACAGCATATAACAACTACAACTACAACAAATGTCTTCTTTTACAGGAAGCTAAGAAACTATGAAATTATATTTGTCAATCATCAATACCCATTACGCTATGATTCAGAACCAACTGAACAACACTCAACTACAATGACAATTATTTTTTAAAAAGTTATGTGTATTATAATTCATATAATTTCAAAGAGTTTGTACAGGAGACTGCAATACAAGTTTGTTGTTTTTATTAAGTACTCTTGAGTTTGTTCTGACTCATAGTGATCCTGTACAGGGTTTCCTGAAGAGAAGCTGGTGAGTTTGAAGCACTGACCTTGTGGTTCAAATTGACACAGAAGTCAAGTGCTTATTCTACATGGGCAAACCATGGTTCACATTCAACATATATAATTTAAGTAATTTTATTGAGAAACAGAGGTATGGTAAACATGACCATATCACTTAGCTTCCAGACCGGGACCCTGTAATGGTGAATATGTTACTAAATATAATTATATTTTAAAGTTGTCAAATACTTATTTTTGACAAATAAGGTGGCATTTACATTGGTGAATTTAAAAATACATTCAAAAGTGATTAACACTGTAATTAAATATAAGAAATAAAATAGTGTACATCTATGCAAACAAATGTACAAATTGCTTTATATTTATTAAGTGAATACAGTTATAACACAGAGAATTACCCTTGGAAAATGAGGACAAGCTACAGAAAATTTTACCATTCATTTCTCAGATTACTACCATTTTCTTCAGAAAGTATTGCTCTAAAATGTTTTTAAATTTTTTAATAAAGTTGCAAAAAATATTTT
The DNA here is from genome assembly GCF_000296735.1 of Chrysochloris asiatica. Classification (NCBI taxonomy): domain Eukaryota; kingdom Metazoa; phylum Chordata; class Mammalia; order Afrosoricida; family Chrysochloridae; genus Chrysochloris; species Chrysochloris asiatica. The sequence continues at coordinate 128,910 of NW_006408979.1, forward strand.
AAAATTATATTTCACTGATAAGATATATTAAAAATTGATATTATAAATTCTATTTTTCTAAATATCACAATATTTTTCTTTATGGAAGTTCTGTCACTATAAATCATAGGGTAATGGAAAACTACAGATAAAATTATGGGAAATGAATAATACTATTAACTTTAATTTTGAGATGTCTAATATAATCTGACTTGCTGAAAGTGAATAGGACTTAAAATATTTACTAATGAAAATCAAAGAGCACAACTTGACATTGGACTGCATCTCAATGTAAAGTAAACAAAAATCCTCACCACTGGACCAATAAATAACATTCTTATCAACAGAGAAAAGATTGAAGTTGTCAAGAACTTCATTCTTCATAGATCAACTATCAACATTAATGGAAGTAGCAGTCAAGAAATCAAATGATGTATTGCATTAAGCAAACGTGTTGCCAAGACCTTTTTTAAAGTGTTGAAAAGTAAAGACGTCAGCTTGAAGACTAAGGTGCTCCTGACCCAAGCCATAGAATTTTCAATAACCTCATATGCATGAGAAAGCTGGACAGTGAATAGGATGACTGTAGAAGTATTGATGCTTATGAGTTACTGTGTTGGAGGAGAATATTGAAAGTGCCATGGGCTGCCAAAAAGAACCAACAGATCTGTGTTGGAGGAAGTGCAACCAGAGTGGTCCTTGGAGGCCAGGATGGCCAAACTTCATCTCTCATACAATGACTATTTTGTTCGGAAGGACCAGTCACTAGCGAAGATATTATGTTTGGTAAGGTGGAGTGTAGGGGAAAAAGAGGAAGACTCTGAGTGAGATGGAGTGGCAAAGTGGCAGCGTTAATGGGCTCAAGCATGACAACAATAATGAGATTGGCCCAGGATCGGGCATTGTTTCATTCTGTTGTGCATAGGGCTGCTATGAGTCGGTACCGACTCATTGGCACCTAACAACAACAACAACAAATTAATTTAATATAAGAAATGACTTAGGATGAATGTTAAACAAGATGAAATGATGAAATAGCACAATAATCTGTTTGCAAATAATAAATTTGATTTACAGTTTTAAACTTCTAGGTATTCTATAATTTATTATGCTTTATTTTTATTATGGTAAATGTTGTTGTTAAGTGCCATGGAGCCAGTTCCAACTCATAGAGAGCCTGCATAGGGTTTCCGAGGTGTGTTTTGTGAGCTTGAACCACCAAATTTGAGGTTCAAACTGACCTTAAAGTCTAGTGCTTACCCTACAGTGTCATACCAAGACATGGTAAATATATATGTAATAAAATATTTGCATGCCAAAATTATTCATGTGCACAGTTTATTGACATTAAAAAGCTTAAGCTCATATAAGAGTACAATAAGATGCCCTTCATTATTTCAAATTCCAATATCCTTTTCTCTTTGCATATTATATAACTATAACATGTTTATTGCACCTTATGATTAGTGTTACATGTTCAATCTGCAAAGCTGTTGGAATTTTAGAAACATCAACATTCATCTGCCACGTTATGGTTGCTACTTCTTATAAAATGTATCTACATAATGACAAGCACTCAATGTTTGTCCCTTTAGTTTTGTGAATGAGTTTGCCATCTTCCACATCCACAAATTTATCCTTCACTTTATTCAAAAATACTTATTTTGTAAAATAAGTATTTTTACAGTAATTCCAATTGTATCCTTTGACATGATTAGATAACAAACTAGTATAATAAGAACATGCTTATGCACATAAGCATAAAAACTCCATGTTCTTGTTGTTGTTAAGTGCACCAAGTTGATTGCAACTCATAGTGAACCTGTATAGGGTTTCCGAAGAGAATCCTACCTTCTGGTTCACAGTCCAATGTGGATCCTACAGCTCCACATCAGAAGTCCTAAGAACACCATTGATTCTAAAATTATTCTGTCTGCTAATTTAAATAGAGTCTGCTAAGGACTCCATAGCAAATTTTATTTAAATTAACTTTCAGAATCATTTTTAGAAGCAATAATTCAAATACAATAAAATCATCACACATCACTCAGTGATTTTGTAAAATCTATTTCTTCCTTAATTTTAGAGAGAATTCTTGGAGGACTATCATATTTCTTGCAACATTAAGCTGCTCAGTCTTACTTAGGTCCTTGTGTTCTTTGATAGAAGTTGTAGAAATAGACCACAAATGACCTTCTTTTTCATATTATTAGCATGGTTTTTTTTTTAATCCACATCTTCTATTTAAGTGGATTTTAATGAAGTAAGACTCATTGAAATCCCCATTGTTAACATATATTTAACAAGCTAATCTTCACCACTTTAGTCATTTACAGCCATAAACTTTAATTATAAGAATTAAAAGAAATATCCATAGAGCATCATTACAATTTTTTTGTTAATCATTTTTATAAATTAAGCATAATTTAGGACCTCCTCCCATCCCTTCTGCAAGAATATACACACTCACAAAATGTAATAAGGATTTAAGATTGAAAAGATTCCATAATGATGTGCTGAATCACGTAACCTGAATCAGAAGGAAAAAAAAAAAAAATCATTCCTAGATGCAAGCTATTTTCTTATTGATGCTTAACTAATCAAAATTGTCCAAATAGTCTATGAAAATAAAGGATATTTGTTGCTTATATTAGTTGCAAAAACCTGCCACATTAAAACAAATGTACACAAACTGAGAAAATATAACTTATGAATCTAATATGGCAAATGTGTGCAAACTACTGGGCATTTAGCACATTTGGGAAATATTTTCTAATGAACTCAAGTGCTTTCATCCCTAAGAGTTCTGTTAGAACTAAACTAACAGAAAAGTCCATTTCAAAGGAAGCTTACAGTTTGTATCCATAATTATCTGGTATTACATTAAGAATCTTGAAATTGAAGTGGTTTTATAAATGAAGAGTAATTTTAAAATTTAGTACTACTTAGAACTCTTGTTCATGAATAGAATGATCTATTTCTTTTCCTCTTTCTCACAATGAACTGGAAATTTTTTCAGTCATGTAGTAATACAAATAGTTCTTTGAAAATATGAAAAAGACTATATTTTCTGTTGATGAATTGGAGAAACTAAGTTATTTCTTTTTTTTTCCACACATGAATTGTGAACTTCTCAACTCCCTTTCAATATAGTATATTATAAGTATGATACCAATATATCAATCTTTCAATATTGATATTCAACATTCAAGAGAGTTCTTGAAATGTTCTTTTTGATGATGAATGTGATGCCATTTCTCTTCAATTGAAAGTATGTAAACCTCTTTAGACTAATTGCAAATGAACAGGAAACATTGCATAATATGTAGTCCTGGTGTTTTAATTAAGTATGCCGTTGTTAAGCACCATCAAGTTGGTTCTGACTCATAGTGACCTGTATCTGGTTTCTGAGGAGCAATGGGTGGGTTTGAACTGCTGACCTTGTGTTACACAGTCAAGTGCTTATTCTACGGTACCACACCAGGAGTTATTCCTCTGGAGACCTGATCATGTAGTGGATTGCAAGCTGGACTGTTAGCAATAAGGTCAGTGGTTAAAATCTGCCAGTCACTCCACAGGAGAAAGATGAGGTCTTCTGTTCCTATAAAAATGTAAAGCCACAGAAACCCTACCCAGGGTTGTCATAACTCTGAACCCACTGTGGCACACAACCACCACCACCATTCATGTATAGAGAGAAAAAGAGAGAGAGATAGTGTCCTGGTATGGTGCTTTGGGTTAATGTCCTGGATACAAGGTCAGTTTGATCAGCAAGGTTGGCAGTACAAACTCACCAGCCACTCCTTGGAAACTTTATACAGGGTCACTGGGAGTCAGAACAGACTTGACTGCACTTAACAACAATATGCATATATACATGGTGGTGGTTATGTGTCGTGGAGTCAGTTCCGACTCACTGCGACCTTGTACAGAGTTTCCTAGGCTGTGAATCAATACGGGAGCAGAAAGCCTCATCTTTCTCCCGCAGAACAGTTTCAAACCGCTAACCTTAAGGCTCACAGGCTGATTCGTAACCACTACGTTACCAGAGCTCCTTACATCTATACATATGAATATATGTATATATGTAATGATGTGCTGAATCACGTAACCTGAATCAGGCATATATATATATATATATGCCTCATAGTGACCCTACACAGGGTTTCCAAGGCTGTAAATCTTTACGGGAGCAGACCGCCTCATCTTTTGCCCGCGAAAATGCTGGTAGTTTCGAACTGTTGACCTTG
>NW_006408979.1:133318-134899 GCF_000296735.1 Chrysochloris asiatica
ATGAAGTCGTGGCACTGTAGGCTAAATAATGATCTATTAACCTCAAGGTTGGTAGCTCAATCCCACCAGCTGCTTCTCAGAAATATGATAGTGTTGTCTTTTGTCAAAGAGGACTTGATGGCTCTTAGAAACAACAACAACATATTAAGAAGAACAATGTGGTAAACATTAGCAAATTATTTTGTCATGTAGCATTCTTTGGTGACCACAGCTTGAATTGCTTTGTTAAAGTAATGGGGTGGGGTGGTATACTAGAATATGAATATGAATGAAATGAGTAGATGACATAGTAATTATATTGATAGAGAAGATCAAATTGAAAGAGATGGCATTGAATAAACTGACTGCCTTAGGATAAGAGAAACAATTTAAGGTAATAGAGAAAAAGAAAAGTGGAGAATATCCTGTAAAAGTAGATTTACACATTTTTTTAACAGAAATTTGAATATTTTGCACAGAGTAATGTAAACGATGGAGATGATAGTGTGAGTTTTAAAGAATATGAGACAGTGTATTTGAAGACTTTAGCAGTGCACATTGACAATAGAGGATAATAAGTTTCTTAGGAACTATTGAGAACACGATTAAGATAATAAATCGTGAATTTAGAGTGACAGTCTTCTACAAATCTCTAGTGATACAGTGGTTAGAACAATAGACTGCTAACCAAAGGCCAATCATTCAAAATTACCCACAGGAGAAAGATGTGATAATCTGATTCTATAAAGATTTGCAGCCTTGCAAATCTTTGGGAAAGTTCTACTTTGTCCTGTAGAATCATATGAGTTGGAATTAACTTGATGGCAGTGAATTTGTGGTGTTTTTCGCTTTTTGGTTTTTTTTTTCAGTTGTTGCTTTTATTTGGGCATGTGCACACATATGTATGTGTGTGTGTGTGTGTGTGTGTGTGTGTGTGTGGCAGAACTTCAAAACTCAAGTACAAGTAGAGAAAAATAAAGTTAGTTAATTTACAAGTATAAAAATTTAACAGACATATGCCAAAATCGACAAAAGGGAATATAAACAAATGAAAATGTATGATATGGTAAAGTTGGGTTCAGAATAAATGCTAAATAGATAGGAAAATGAGTAGTCAAAACTATTATTTGGAGTTCATTCCAAAGATAGGAGATAAAAACATGTAAGTGAGGGACATATTTTAAAATATGTGAAACTATATAAAAGAGAGGACATTCTGTTTAGGAAGCAATATACTTTCATTAATTATGTTGGGGGTAGATACTTTTTGTTGATGACAGGCCTTGGTGTGGTTCTTGGAACTGATGGCTGAAGAGAAGAGAATACAATTGAAGATGTGTCCATCAGCCTGCAGGAGATGAATTACTTGTCAACTTGATTGCTGAAATCACCAACCATCAGCCTGAAGGAGACATTGAGCAAGCTGTTTAATCTTACTTGTGTCGGGGACCCGCCTCGACATTGGGGTTCAGTTCACGAGGAGAGGATACCTGACGGCAATTCATATATATCCAGAATACACAAAAGGAGACAAAGGAGACAAAGAGAGAGACAAAGAGGCACCCCAAAGCCAGGGTGGATACATCACTGATAGGCAGGCTT
>NW_006408979.1:135839-144114 GCF_000296735.1 Chrysochloris asiatica
TTTTTTTTTTTTTTTCTCCAGGACTGTTTCTTCCTGACATGTGCAAGAGATGAAGTTCTTTCTTTTAAAAAGTATTCTGATGATACTTCTACCAAGAAAGATTTGTCCATTCTTCAGGCAGTCCATGTTGTTTTTAAATGATATTTAGCTGGTTATGACTCATAGCAACCCTGCATAGTTTCTGTGGAGTGTCTTGGATCTTGTTATTAGCAGTACAGTGCTTATCCACACCAGGATGCATGCAATATTACTTACCAACACCATCATTTAAAGAGATCAATTCTTCTTCAGTCTTCCTTACCCATTGCCTAGCATTCCCAAGCATATGAGAGAATTGAAATACCATCACTTTAGTCTTCAAAATGGCATCCTTTTTTGTTTTGTTTTATCACTCTAATAGAAGCAGATTTCTTCAATATAATGCATGCTTTAATTTCTTATTTTCTCCTGCCATGAACTTTGATTGTAGAATTAAATAAAATGAAATCTGTAACCACTTGAACCTTTTCTCCATTTATAATGATGTTGCTTCTGATCCAGTTGTGAATATTTTCTGTTTTCTGTATGTTTAGGTGCAATTCATACTGAATCCTGTGGTATTTGATCTTCATCAGTAGGGGCTTCAGACACTGTTTAGCAGGAAATGCAGTTTCATTTGTATACTTCAGTTTGTTAATAATTGAAGCCTCATCTTCTTAATATAGTTCAACTTCTTAGATTATTTGTTCACTATACAGATTGAATGTTGTTGTTGTTAAGCATCGTTGAGTCATTTCTACTCATAGCAACCCTGTATAGGTTTCTGAGTAGTGGCTGGTGAATTTGAACCACCACCTTGTGATTCAAATCAGCCTGTGGTCTTATGCTTATCCTACAGTGCCATACTAACTAAGACTCCATGTTATATAATTATGGTGAAAGGATACAATCCTGATGCAATCCCTTTCTGCTTTGAAATCAAGCAGTATTCCCTTGTCTTGTTCACATGGTTGCATGAGAACAATGAATTTTTAGAATTTTCATTCTTTGTAATTTTTTCATTATTTGTTATGATTCTCACAGTGAAACTAACTTTGCATAACCATTAAAACACAAGTAAATATCTTTCTGGTATTCTTTGCTTTCAGACAAGACATAGCTGATATCAGCTATGATAACTCCCATTCTAATTCTTCTTCCAAATTCACCTTGAATTTTTGGTAACTCCCTGTCAATTTATTGCTTCAATCATTTTTAAATTATGTTCAATAATATTTTTGTTGCCAATGTGATTAATGATAATGTTTGATAGTTTCTGAATTGTGTTGGATCATCTTAACTTTGTTTTTTTTTTTTGTTTTGTTTTGTTTTTTTGGAATGGCACAAATGTGAATCTCTTTGTCAACTGGCCAGAAAGCTGTCTTCTTAATACAGAGAGCCTCCAGAGTTGAATCTATTAGTTGACACTTCTCACTTGTTATTCTGTCAATTTCTAGACTTAAGTCTTATTTTTTACCAATGTTGTCCATTATATTGGGCTTCCTACTTCAGTTTCCTTGGTTTGTCTTTTTTTATTTTAACTTTTTACTGTAGTCTCTGAGTAAAAGGTTTACAGAGTAAATCAGTTTTCAAGTCAGCAGTTCATACATGCTTTGTTACATGTCATTGATTACAATCCCCACAAAGTGAGATCACTCATTCCCCTTTCTCCCTGTGTTTCCTATTTCCATTTATCACTCTTCTCTTAGCCTTTTCTGTTTTCTGAACTTTTGTCCTGGTCAAATTTTTAATTTTTTTTTTTTTTAATCTTGAGTGGTAATCTCCCCGGTATTAATTATTATTATTTTAATCTTGAGTGTTTACCTCCCTGCCTTTACTGTCCAAATTATACAACTCTCAAATTACAGACCTACTTAAGTCCTAGTGTGGTGCTGAGGGTTAATACATTGGACTGCAATGTCAGTTTGAGCCACAAGGTCATGGTTCAAGCTCACCAGCCATTCCTCAGAAACCCTCTTTAAGGTCACTATGAGTTGGAATAGACTTGATGACTATTAACAACAGCAATTACTTGACTGAAAGTTGAGCCCTCTAGTGGGTTCTTGATCATATGATACCTCCTGAAATTTTGAACATTGACCAAATCTTTTTAGTATATGATTCTGTTCATTCCTTTCATCTTCCCTTGATGCTACTGCATCATTCAATATTTTTCATATGTTGTTGTTATTAAGTCTGTCAAGTTGTTTCCAACTCATAGTGACCCTGTTATAGGGTTTCTGAAGAGTAACTTGTGACCCTGAACTGCCAATATTGCATTTCAAACCAATTTTGCAGTCCAGCACATTAACCCGCAATGCCACACCAGTAATCCTTTAATGTTGCCACCAAACCTTGAATAGTTTCTTCAATCATTTCAGTTTGAGAAATGACATAAAGTTCTCATTTTTTTGGATAATCAGCTCCTGTGTCCTTCTCTGTCTGTCTTATTATTTGTCTATATCTCTGTTTGTATATATGTACATACATAGATATTGTCTAAACTACCTACTGATGCTATAACAGAATATCAAAAGTGAGTGGGTTTAACATAAAGAAATTAATTTTCTCAGAGTATGTGGAGGATAAAAATTCAAAGGCAAGGTGTCAGCTATAGGAGAAGGCTTTCTGTCTATTGGTTCACAATTTTGTAACAAAGGGAATTAATAGGATTCATTCTGTTGCTAGGATAGGTGTCTCAAAGAAGAACCAGATTTTAAGTACTACAAAGAAGAGTTTGGAATTCAGGATAATTTGCTGTTAATTTAACTGGGGCATAAGGAAATGGCAGCTGGAGTCAGTTAAAGGTAAATATTAGTCACTATGAAATTGTTAATTAAATAGGAACAGGCAAGTTACAATTGAAAAACAAATACAGACTATCACTTGTTTGCATTAAACTACAGTTGAGTAGTTTTGAAAGCCTGAAAAGTCTTAAGTACTTATCACATGCCCATTTATAGAAAAAAGTTTAACAAACCTTGCAGATTAAAAAAAAGGCCTTAAAATTCAGTTTGTTTTCTCCTGATAAGAATAAGCATGAGTGAACATTTTCAAAGAAGGATTTGTACTTTGTTTGATATCATTTTGCTTTACAGTTTTAGTTACTATTCACTGAACTGTTAAAACATGGTGATGACCTTATTATTACACTCTATAATCATTGGCAATGATATTTCTAGATTTTCAGATCCTATACCACATTGCAGAGTTATGGGTTCTGGTGTGGGATTGTGGGATAATACACTGGACTGCAAGGTTAGTTTGAACCACATGGTTGGCAGATAAAATTCATCAGCTGCTCATTAAAAACTCTATAAATGTTGCTATGAGTCAAAATTGACTCAATGGCACTTAAGAACAACAATATTGGTGAATAATGATGATTCCTGAAAGTAAAATCTTTATCAAAGTGCCTACTGAAAGGTGGTAAAAGTATCAAAATTAATGGAATTGCTTTAGGATGAATATGTGTTTTATTGCTGAAAGAATTAGAAATATTTTCTACTGGTGATGCAAGGATATTGTCCAAAATCATGCAATATGATCCTTAGTGTGTGGAGTTTCTATCTTATTTTTTTTCACATATATTTTTTCCTATATTTATTTTGCTCTTATTAGAAAGTCTTCATAAAGCAATTGTTATGAATTAACTTCCTGTCTTGAAGAACTAGAATGATGACAATGAATTCATATTTTTCTTTTTGTTTATTTATTCATATCACATTAATTAACCATTCACTACATCGAGGAACTATATTGGACAATTAATACTTAGTACAAATGTTATGCAAAATTTCAGTCCTTTTAAGTCTATATTCTACTGAGACACAGTATAAAAAATTAGCAAATGCTTATGTAATATACCAGGTGATAAATTTAGTGAAGAAAGATAAAGCAACACATTTTTAAGATTTAGCATTGTTTTATACTTTTTATACAGAGTTTTCAGAGAGACTGCTTCACTGAGATGCTATTAGAGCAAGTACACGAGAAAATGAGAAAATATGGAAATAGAAATGGTGCTTTTGAGTACAAAAGCTAATAGGCATTAGATTGCTGTAAGCTTGGCATGCTTGAGGAAAATATTGAAGGCTATTGTGGCTACAGGGAAATGATGAAACCAGAGAAATAGATAAGGACCTGATCCTCAAGGATTTGTAGGCCATAGTAAAGAGTGTGGATTATAATATAATTATGTTTTAAAAGTCATTGAGGTTACTTTTTGGAAAGAAATTGTAGAGTTAAAGAGTGTAAGCAAATTGAATTAGGGCTACGATAATGTCTTACTGCTTATTTTTCACTTTCTCTTGCACTTCTGTCATTATTATTTGTATGCCATATAGTCATTGTAATCTGTATTAAAAATTCACTAGTCATAAATTCTAACTGGTTTCTACTAATAGGAGAAGCAGTTAAAAATTTAGAGGAGTAGAGCAAAGTGTTTCAGATAATTTAGTCTTTTTATTTTCTGGAAGCAGCATCTCTACTAGTAATAGTTCTCTTCCTTGACCCCATTTCCATCTGGAGAGGTCTCTGTTACTCCAACTTTTAAATAACCATGGCTCTTAGGCATTTAGTCTAAGTGTGTTAACAACCTCCTTATGTTGTCAGTGTTTGGGTAGCTTTCGTGGTGGTGGTGGTGGTTATGTGCCATGGAGTAGGTTCTGACTATGGGTAATCTAGACTCTCTATAGGGTTGCCAAAGAACAGCTGGTGGGTGTGAACCATTGATCTTGTGTTTCACAGTTCAGGGGTATCAGGTAAACTGACATAAGTACAAAATTAAAGTGGCTAAAATATAGGTCTTGAAAAATGTTATACATTTACTTCAGGGTAATAACAGAGAAAGATACTTGAGTTAGTTAATTGGAAAAAGAGAAGAGGGAGATAGGAGAAGAATTATCATGTACAATTCTTTGGAGAAGTTTTGTTGTAAAAGACAAATATGTGAAGCTGGGGAAATAATTTACAGAGATATTTATTTACATAGAACTAAAATTGAGAAGGAAAAATGAGAGAAAGAAGGGCTATGAGAACATCATTATGACAAGGATGACCTTCAACACCTTCAATAGTTAGCACTTGTTACACAATAGAAAAATTCAGCAATTATTGTTGTTCTTGTTAGGTTCCATTGAGTGGTACCGATCCATAGTGACCTTATTTATGCACAGCAGAACAAAATACTGCTCAATCCTGGGCTATCCTCACTACTGTTGCCACACTTGAGTCCATCGATGCTGCCACTTGGCCAATCCATCAAGTTAGGCATATTCCTTTTTCTCTGACCATCCACCTTACCAAACATGATATCCTTCTACAGCGACTGGTCCCTCCTGATAATATGTCCAAGTCTGGCCGTCTTGGCCTCCAAGGAGCACTCTGGGTTCACTTCTTCCAAATCTGATCTACTGATTCTTTTGGCAGCCCATGGCACTTTCAATATTCTCCTCCAACACCATAACTCAAAATCATCAGTTCTTCTACAGTTTTCCTTATTTACTGTCCAGTTTTCACATGCATATGAGGTTATTGAAAATACTGTGGCTTAAGTCAGGTGCACCTTAGTCCTCAAGCTGACATCTTTGCTCTTTAACACTTTAAAAAGGTCTTGTGCAGCCGATTTGCCTAATGCAATATAGCTTTGATTTCTTGATTGCTGCTTCCATGAGTGTTGATAGTTGATCCAAGAAGAATGAAGTCCTTGACAACTTCAATCTTTTCTCCGTTGATAAGAATGTTGTTTACTTGTCCAGTGGTGAGGATTTTTCTTTTCTTTATGTTGAGATGTAATCCAACTGAAGGCTGTGCTCTTTGATTTATGTCAGTAAATGTTTTAAGTCCTCTTCACTTTCAGCAAGCAAGGTTGTATCATTTGCATATCACAGGTTGAATGTTGTTGTTGTAATGTGCCGTGGAGTCGGTTCCAACTCACAGCCACCCTGTACAGCGTTTCAGAGGCTGCAAAGCTTTATGGGAGCAGAAAGCCTCATCTTTCTCCTGTGGAACAGCTGGTAGTTTCGAACTGCTGACCCTAAGGTTCACAGCCTGATTTGTAACAACTACACTACTATGGTGAAAGAATATAACCATGTCATACACCTTTTTTAATTTTAAACCATTCAGTGTTCCCAAGTTCTGTTTGAACAACTGCTTCTTGATCCAGGTACAGATTGCTTATGAACACAATTAAGTGTTCAGGAATAGTCATACTTCGCAATGTTGTCCATAGCTTTTCATGATCCACACAATCAAAAGCCTTTGCGTAGTCAATAAAGCACAAGTAAACATCTGATATTCTCTGCTTTCAGCCAAGATCCATCGCACATCAGCAATGATATTTCTCGTTCCACAGCCTCTTCTGAATCTGGCTTGAATCTTTGAAAGTTCTCTGTCAATATATGATTGTAACCGTTTCTGTATTACCTTTATCAAAACTTTACTTGCATGGGATATCAAAGAGAATTTCCGATGATTTCCGCATTCAATTGGATCAACTCTTTGGAATAGGCACAAATATGGATCTCTTCCAATCAGTTGGCCAAATAGTTGTCTTCCATATTTCTTGGCAGAGATCAGGGAGTGCCTCCTGTGCTGCCTCACTTTCTTGAAAGATTTCAGTTTTGATTCCATCAATTCCTGGTGCCTTGTTCTTTGCCAATTCTTTTAATGCATCTTGGACTTCCTCACTAAGTATCATTGACTTTTGATCATATGCTACCTCTTGAAACGGTTGAACATTAACCATTTCCTTTTGGTACAGTGACTGAGTATTCCTTCCATTTTCTCTTGATGCTTTCTGCATCATTCAATAATATGCCCAGAGAATCTTTCAATAACAGAAGTCAAGGCTTGAATTTTTTCTTCAGTTCCCCCAGCTTGAAAAATGCTGAGCATGTTCTTCCTTTTTGGTTTTCTGATTCCAGATCTTTGCACATTTTGTTGTAATATTTGCCTTTATCTTCTTGAGCTGATCTTTGAAATTTTCTGTTCAGCTCTTGGACCTCCTCATTGCTTCCATTTGCTTAGCATATCTATGCTGAAGAGCAAGTTTCAGTGTCTCTATTGACATCCATTTTGACCCTTTCCTTCTTTCTTGTCTTCTCAATTGCTTTTTGCTTTCTTCATGCATAATCTTCTTGATGTCATCCCATATCTTTTCTCGTCTTCCATCTTTAGTGTTATTAAACACTAAATCTTTGGTCTTTAGTGTTATAAAATCGGTACTTCAGCTGATCTCTAAAATCAGGTGGGATATATTCAAAGTCATTTTTTTGCTCTCGTGGACTTGTTTTCATTTTCTTCACCTTAAGTTTGAATTTGCATGTGGTCTGGTCCACAGTCTGCCTCTGGCCTTGTTTTGACTGATGATATGGAGCTTTTTCATAGTCTCTTTCCGCAAATGTAGTCAATTTGATTTCTATGTATTCCATCTGGTGAGGTCCATGTGTATAGTAATCTCTTATGCAGTCTAAAGAAGGTATTTGAAATTAACATATCATTGGTTTTGCAGAATTCTATCATGCATTCTCCAGCATTTTTTGTATCACCAAGGCCATATTTTCCAACTACTGATCCATCCTCTTTGCTCCCAACCTTCTCATTCCAATCACCAGTAATGACCAATAAATCTTGATTGAATGTTTGATAATTTTCAGATTGAAGAAGTTGGTAGAATTCTTCTAGTTCATCCTCACTGGCTTTAGTGGTTGGTGCATAAATCTGAATAATTATGGTATTAACTGGGTTTCCCTGTAGGTGCATGTATACTATCTTATCACAGATAGCATTGTACCTCAGGACTAATCTGAATATGTTCTTTTTGACAATGAATGCAACACTATTCCTTTTCAATTTGTCATTCCCGGCATAGTACACCAGGTGGTTATTAGATTCAAAATGGCCAATACCAGACCATTTCAGCTCACTAATGCCTAAGATATCAATGTTTATGCATTTCATTTCATTTTTGACAACTTCCATATTTCCCAGATTCATACTTCTTTTATCCCATGTTCCAATTTTCAATGGATGTTTACAGCTGTTTCTCTTCATTTTGAGTTGTGCGCCATCAGCAAATGACAGTCCAATGGGCTTTACTCCATTCACTCATAACGGTCAACTCTACTTTAAGGAGGCAGCTCTTCTGCAGTTACATTTTGAGTGCCTTCCAACCTGAGGGGCTCATTTTCTGGCAATATATCTGACAGTGTTTCTCTGCTATTCATAAGGTTTTCAGTGACTAAATATTTGA
>NW_006408979.1:144470-148863 GCF_000296735.1 Chrysochloris asiatica
CCGGTTCTGTCAGACTTTCGTAGCTGCTCTGATCCTTTCCCTGCTTGTTCTCTCCCAAGGTGGTGGCTCTGGGATCAGTTGAGTATCCTGGATTCTTTATTCTGATACAAATTCCTCTAGCTGTAAGCCTTCCAAGATTCCATTATTCCTTTATATGTGGTTCAGAGTTTTAGTACCATCCTCTGAACCCACAGGGTGTGGTATTCTGTGTTGTTGCTGACAGAGATCTTCACTGATTGTCTGCTCAATCCACCATCTTGAAATAGCACTTATAGCATGAGGGAAAGTTGAGTCATTGTGCACAAATATATTACTGGAATCATGCAGTAGTTCTCTTGTTTTGTCTTTTTTTTTTTTTTTTTTTAAGAGCAATACAAAATGAGGCAATGGGCTGATTTATAATTAGAGCAGAAAAGATTCCAAGAGATTCAAAAGTGGGATTAACTACTGAATGTAAAAGTATTGAAAAATGTTGCACTTGATTTGAACTCTTAAAAGAAAATAATACTAATCATTGCAGTTGCAAGGTATCTTCATTTACTTGCTTCTGTTCAATTGGGGCATGAAAAATGTTAAAACACACAGTTTATATGATATATTTTTATAATTATCCAACTAAAAAAAATTCTAAGATTTAAATATGTAAATAGATGCATACAGTTGTCAAGTTATTGTATAGTTGAAGACTTAATTACTATTACAGAAATTCAATCTCACAGTTTAGTCTTTAACAAAATTTAATTTAATACATCTAATTAATATTGAATTTAATTGAAAAAACAGGGTGAAATATATTTTGGAAAATGATCCCAACAGAAAATGATTGATATTACAGAGAATCATGATGGAATAAATTTAAAATAAAATTAAAATAAATTGAAAATTGAAAATTACAAATTATTTGTCCCTTAAATCATCACTTTTGAGAATTTAATCAACAGTTAAAATTTCAACTCTCTCATCCACATGGAGTCTTGGTGTGGCACTCTCAGATAAGTGCAGGATTGCAAGGTCAGATTGAACCATAAAGTAGACAGTTCAAACTCACCAGCTGCTTCTTAGAAACCCTATACTTGGTTGCTATGCATTGAAACTGACTTGATGGCACTTATCAGCAATAAAAACCTCAACTGGCAAGCCAAATAAAATATTATCTGGAATGTTAACATTTATGTTGCTGTTAAGTGCTGTGGAGTCACTTCTGACTCATAGGGACTCTGTATAGGGTTTCTAAGGAATGGCTAGTGAGTTTACAAAACTTACCTTGTGGTTCAAACTGACCTTGAGGCCTAGTGCTTTGTACCACCGCATCACACCAGGACTCCAAATTTTAATATCACATGCTAGAAAACTTTGAAGATTTTTTAACAACTGGATCAACAGGAAAATGCTAAAAGTGCAAAGTGGATTCAGAAGAGGACATGGAAGAAGGGGTATCGTTTTCATAGGTAGACAAATGTTGATCTAAATCACAGAATGCCAGAAAGATGTCTACATGCATTTTTGTTTTTTTTGTTTTTTTTGATCACTTGAAGGCATTCTACTTTACGAATCACAAAAAATTATAGATGACATTCTGAAAAATGGGAATTTTAAAAAGGTTCATTGATCTCTTATGGACCCTAAACTTGAATTCAAAGATA
This sequence comes from Chrysochloris asiatica, assembly GCF_000296735.1. Classification (NCBI taxonomy): domain Eukaryota; kingdom Metazoa; phylum Chordata; class Mammalia; order Afrosoricida; family Chrysochloridae; genus Chrysochloris; species Chrysochloris asiatica. The sequence goes on from NW_006408979.1 coordinate 146,114, forward strand.
TCCATTTGAACAAAACAAGGGGGTATTGGATGATTTCTATTTGTAAAATATGTTTGTCACAATTGCACCTTTCTACTTTGATCAATCGATATGCTGAGCAAATAATCTGAGAAGCAAGACTTTATTAAGAAGAATGCAGAATCAGTATTAGAAGTAGACTCTTTTACAACTTGCAACATGAAGCACTAAATATGAGGCAAAGTGAACATTCTTGTGTTGGAAATAAAAGTAGCATCATGATTAACAGAGTAGAAATTGTCAAATATTTCATTCCACTTCTCTCAATGCTCAAAATACATGAAAGGAGTAGTCAAGAAATCAAGCAATAAATTCCATTGGGAAAATCTTCTACAAAAGACCTATTCAAGTTTAAAAAAAGCCAAGATATAACTTTGATGATTAAACTGCAGAATACTCAACCATGGTTGTTAGTCTTTTTCCAATCACTTTAGAAAGATACGAAAATTAATTAATGAAAGGAAGACGGAAGAAGAATAAATGTGCTTGAACATAAAATGTTCAATGTAAATATATTATGGACAACCAAAATAAAAATAAACTAACCTTAGAAGAAATACTACTAAAATATTCCTGTTGTTGTTGTTGGGTAAGAGCCTTAGAGTTAGTTCTGAATGATTGTGTCTCTGTAAAATGTTTCTGAGGCTTTAAATCTTCATTTGAGTGGAAAGCCTCATTTTTCATCTGTGAGGCAATTAATAGACTCATACTGTGAACCTTGTGGTTTGAAGTTCAAAATGTTTCTGAGAAGCCAGTCTAATGATACTTGAAACATTTACTTTTTTTTTTTTCAAGTTTTTATTGTGAATTTTGTGGGTTTATATGGAAGAACATCAGTTTCACATTCATCCTATCATATTTCATTTCATTGCAATGATTACAGTCTCCTCCATGCATCATCAAACAACCAAAGGGTACACTCCACAGGCCTTCCCCCCGCCACCCAGCGATCAGCACACAGCCCCTCTCCCTCCCTGAATACAGTGTTCCCAGCCACTCCATCTGTCCACATCATGGTCTCTGCCTCCATTTCTGGTGTCACTGCTTCTCTAGGTAGGTTCCTTTATTCTGCTCTTCTCACTTGATGGTCCCAGGGACCTCTGCTAATGGACTGCAAAATCAGTCACTCTGCTTCTTTTGTTATAAAACATTTGTCTTTACATTTCTGAACCTAACAGTCAGTCCTGATAGCTGTGGACCTTGTGGTTTGAAGTCCAATATATTTCTGCAAAGCCAGTCTAATGATACTTGAAAATTTTACTGTTTTTTTTTTTTTTTAAGTTTTTATTATGAATTATGTGGGTTTACATGAGAGAACATCTGATAGCAATTATTCACTATTATACTGCATGAGTCTTATCCCCATCTCCTTTCATTAGACCCTTCCCAACTGGTTAGAAATAATTCAGTGGAGATTCTACAGTCTCCTGCCCCATCTGGAACTAGGCTCCCTCTTGAAAGCTTGTAAGCCAGTCACTTCTTGCCTTTGTAACCCCCATCCCCCCATATTGGGTAGCTAATGTTTAAGTTGTCCATCCCTGTCAACTCTGTGTACCAAAGGGGTGGGAGTGTTCCCTTTTATGAGCTATTACATTCATAAGTATATGTAAAGTTCATCAAATTGTAGCGGGTTACTCATTCTTTTCCTCTTCTTTCTTCTTCTGGTGGAGTTCTAATCATCAAGCCACTGAAGCCTGGTCAAGTGGGTACTATCTGCAAGTATTGGTGTTATTGTACATCTCCCCTCATTTCATATCAACTGGATGCTTCACTTTCTGCTCTAGTCTTCTGTGACCATGTCACTGCCTCTATGACCAGGAGTCCCCAGGTCTTGCCATACTGTTGCCCAACCAGGTCTCCACCCAGGTTCACAGGAGTCTATTAAATGTGGTTGGACTTAGCTCCCAACTTCATTGCTATTTTCCCCACTTTTCCCTTATCAGTGACAAACGTGGTCATCAACCAAGGCACATGCTGCTCATGAATTTCCCGTGAGTCTTAGTCTTGGAAAGGGGTTTGTCCTGAGGGGACCTCACCACTTGCCCTGATGGCTCCTGGATGAAGAACAAACTTGCTTGTTCTTGTAGTAGTCTATCAGACTGCCATTTTTGTTTTTGTTTTTTTTTATTTTCCTGCTGGTCTTTCTTTCATGTAGTATCTTCTGTTCTTCTAGCAGCTCTAGGCTGGTCTACTTCCTTTCAAGTGGAAATTTCCTACCTCAGACTATTCTGGATGGGGTTCAGGATTCCATTATTGGTCTTATGCAATGTACAGGCTCCACAGGAAGCCTTTTTTCACTGGGCAATTTCTAGACCCCTTTAAGGTATTCCAATCAGTTATAAGCTGAAGACAGACTTACCAGCTTTCTTTTGTGATGTTTCTGGCTATTCCTTTTTCTCCCCATCAAGTGTCTATTTTAAAATGGAAGGCAAGGGAAACCAAGATTCAAAACACAGCCAAACATCTTAACATTATTTCCCTCTTTTACCCATTCAAACCATGCCTCAATACCTGTATCCTGTAGCCCTGTTGTTCCAAGGTTGTCCACACATTATCATTTACGTCTGACCCACTTAGCCCATTCAACCCTGCCTAATTGTTCTACCATCGGCCTTGTTCTTGCATTCCCTACCCCTTCTTGTGTATTGTCCACCAGCCACACAGCACCCAAGCTATCTCCTATGTATTCCCTACCCCTGTGCTCTACCTTTCCCTCCCTCCCTCCCTCCCCT
>NW_006408979.1:149005-151267 GCF_000296735.1 Chrysochloris asiatica
TTTAGGGTGGATTCTTTTTCTTAATCATTTACAATAATGGTCCTATGCAGTATTTCTCCTTTTGTGACTAATTTCACTCCGCATAATGTCCTCAAGTTTCATCCATGTTATACGGTGGCTTGCAGCTTTCTTTTTGTTCTTCACAGTAGCATAGTATTTCATTGTGTGTATGTACCACAGTTTGTTTATCCATTCTTCAATTGATGGGCACATAGGCTGTTGCCATCTTTTTGCTATTATACATAGTGCTGCTATGAATATTGGTGTGTGTATAGCTACTCGTGCTATATCTCGTATTTCTTGTGGGTAAATACCAAGTAGAGGAATTGCAGGATCGTAAGGTATTTCTATTCCCAACCTTCTGAGGAAGCACTATATTGCTTTCCAGAGAGTTTGGACCATTTTACAATCCCACCAACATATAGGAGAGTCCCAGTCTCTCCTTATTAGTTCCATTTTGACATTGCCCATGTGGTTTTTAATGTGAGTTATTTATGTCTTCTCCCTCTTTTATTTTGTTAGGTTTGCCAACGGTTTGCCAATATTGTTAATCTTTTCATAGAACCAGCTTCTTGTCCTGTTGGTTCTTTCTATAGTTTTTCTGTTTTCCATCTCATTTATTTTTGCTCTTATCCTTATTATTTTATTTTTTTCTTTTGGTGACTGTAGATTCCCTCTGTTGATCTGTTTCTAAATGTTCAAAATGCTATGTCACTGTGTTAATTTTGATCCTTTCTTGTTTTTGGATGTATGCGTTTATCACAATGAATTGTTCTCTCAGAACCACTTTCACTGTGTCCCAATGATTTTGGTATGCTCTGTTTTCACTCTAACTTGTTTCTAGGAACTTTGTTAATTTGGGTTTGATTTCTTCTAATTCTTCTATTACCTAGTCGCTTTTCAGCAGACTGTTATTCAGTTTCCATGTATTGAACTTTATTTCCTTGGTCTTCTTATTGTTGAGTTCTAGTTTTATAGCATAGTGGTCTGAAAGGATGCTTTTTAGTATTTTGATGTTCGTAAATTTATGAAGGCTTGTTTTGTGACCTAACACATGGTCAGTTCTGGAGAATGTTCCACGTACACAGGAAAATAATATATATTGTGCTATTGTTGGATTGAATGCTCTGTATAAATCTATGAGGTCAAGATGGTTGATTGCACTGTTTAGTTCCTCTATGATTTTGCCAAGTTTCTTTCTGGTTAGTCTATCCCTTTTCAAAAGTGGTGTATTAAAATCTCCCACTATAGTTGTAGATTTATCTATTTCTTTTTGCAATTCTAGTAGGTTTTGCTTCATATACCTTGGTGCTCTTTCATTGGGAGCATAGATATTTATTATGGTTATGTCATCTTGGTCAATCAACCTTTTGATCATGAGATAGTGTCCTTCTTTATTTCGTATGTTTTTGTCTTAAGGTAGACTTTATCAGAGGTTAGTATTGCCACTCCTGCTTGTTTATTATTGCAGTTAGGTTCATATATGTTTTTTCCATCCTTTAACTTTTAGTGTGTTTTTGCCTTTGTGTGTAAGTTGTGTTTCTTGCAAGCAGCATACTGAAGGGCTTTGTTTTCTTATCCATTCTGCCACTCTCTGTCTCTTCTCTGGTGCATTTAATCCCATTGACATTCAGTGTAATTATTGATAGGTATGAATTAATTGCTTTCATTATGTTAATATTTGTGGTACTGTTTGTTCCTTTGTTCTCTATGCCTTCTTCTGCTGAGTTCATGTTTTTTGTGCTATTTCTTGTCAGTTTCTTCTTAGTTTTCATGTTTTTTCTTCTGATTGGATCTCATTTGCATAGTAAGTAGTGAAGTATTAACTTTCTCTGGGGTTTCCCTGTAGTCTATTAATTTCCCCCCCATTTAAGACAGTCTATTGTATCCTGTAATCTACCTGACCTCCTCACAACCTGGATCTTTGTTACTGTGTTTTTCCATCCTTTGGCATTGTCAATATTTTGAATTTGTTTGGCCTCACAAGTCCTCTGAATTCATTGCTGTAATTTTATTCTGTTCTGAACTTGGCTATCTCTCTACTGAGTGCCAGGTGGTATTGCACAACTGTCAATCTTTGGTTGTTATGTGTTCTTGCTGGTTTTCATTCCAAAGATCTCCCTTTAGGAAGAAGTGCTGGATTGACTTTGACAAAATTTCTTAGCTTCTATTTTTTCTGAAATGTTTTGATAGCCCATTGTATTTCATTGAGAGTTTTGCTGGATAGACAATTCTTGGTTGGCAGTTTTTTTTTTTTTTTTT
>NW_006408979.1:151389-163067 GCF_000296735.1 Chrysochloris asiatica
CTTGCCTTTGTAGGTAACACTTCTGTTTTCTCTGGTGGCTTTTAGGATTCTCTCCTTGTCTTTGATTTTGGAGGGCTTGATTATGATATGTCTTAGAGATTTTCTTTTGTGGTCTATCCTTCTTGGAGTTCATTCAGCTTCTTGAATGTTTTCTTCTCATCTTTCAATATGTTAGGGAAAATTTCTTCCATTAGTTCCTCAACTATCTCCTCTGTGGACTTCTATGATTCTTCCTGTTCCGGGATGCCAATAATTCTTAAGTTGTTCCTCCTCATGTTATCCAGCATTAATCTTAGGCTCTCTTCAGATTTTTTTAATCCTTTTTTTCTGCTTGCTCTTCTATCTTAGCAGTATTGAGAGATTTGTCTTTCAGCTCTTTGGTTCTTGTATCCATCTCTTCCTTTCTACTCCTTTACCATTTCAGTGTATTGTCCATTTCCAATATTTTATTATTCATTATCTGAACCCATTTTTGCAGGTTTTGAATTGTTTCCCAAGCTGTATCTATCTTGTTTGATTGCTCCTGTAGCACTTTCCTGACTTGTTCCTTACTTTCCTCCACCCCTTTTCAGAGCATTTGAATTTGTTTCCATATCATTCTTCTGAATTCCTTCTCAGGCAGATACAAAACCTGCTCTTATTCTACTGGAAATACTATGTGTGCCTCTAGCTCATTTGTCTCAGTTACTCTTTTCTGTTTTTAGACATGTTTTGAGATCTTTAGTTGTGTTTTCCTGGACATTTTCAGTAATTAGATAGATTTTTAATACTTAAATGAATATATGATGCTGTGTTGTTAAGCTTGCTGAGTGTCTCTTGGTAAATATGATCTGGAGATAGGCCTCCCTTTTCACCTGTAATATCTAGCAGCTAGTATTGGCTTCTGTCCCAATGGTGAGATATTATGCGGTATGATTCTGCTTGGCTATATGGCCACGGTAGATGTCTCTTTTTGGGTAATGTAGGGAGAAAAACTCCCACTCCCAGGAAAAAAAGTATGATCAAAAGGACCAAAAATAGAAGTGATATAAAAGCAAAGATACAAAGCACCACTCCAAAACAAACATACAACTATAGCTGTCTGACCAGTGGCAGGAGTAAAGGCCCTGCCCAGGTCAACTGTAGTGCTGTGTCCCTGAGTCAGATGTCATAAGCAGCTTCCAAAGAGTCAGTCCATGGTAACAATAGGGATCCTCCTTTCTGTGCCATAGGAACACTGTGGGCTTAATGCTGGACCCTTTTGAGAGTGAGTGCCCACCCGCCTGAAGGTGGCTGGACTAGGCAGAAAGTGCAAGACAGGGAAGAAGAGGAAAAAATGTGTAGAATCACCCACTCCTCTTTTTTTCAAATGTTGCTGCATGGTTTTCACAGTGTCAGTCTGGCTGTGGCCCTGCCTTCTGAACGCAGCCTGGCAGGAGTGCTCTGTAGGCAGAGTCCTGATCAATTACAGAATCGCAGTATTTTCCTTTATACAGTGATTTTCCCACCAGTGAATGCGGGAAACCAACACCCTGTACTTTATACTAGATCCAGAGCTCTGGTGCAGCTCCATAAAAGCACATTCTGTGGATTTTTGGCACCACCCCGATGGAGTTCGTCCTACCTGACTCTGCTTGTCCAGCCTCCAAACTACCTTGAAAACATTTACTTTTGACACACAGCTTAAACAATCAGTCTGTATGAAAGGTCATTATGTTTGGTAGAGGGCCAAGGAATACAAGATAAACAATCATTAAAATGGGTTCAAACATACAAGTTATCTAAAAAAAATACAGGACATTATAGCATATTGTTCCATTATATGTAGTATTGTCATGAATCAGAGATGAATGGATAGCAATTAACAGTGTAGCAAAAACATTCTTAATGCAAGAGTTTAGCGGCTGGTAGTACTGTAGGATAAGAACTGAAATGTTAGCCACAATATGGGCAGTTCAAATACACCAAGCCCTGAGCTGGAGTAAGGTGAAGCTTTCTTCTCCCATAAAGAATCACAGATTCAGAAACCATAGAAAGGGTCACAATAAGTCTGAACTGTTTCGATGGCCTATAGCAACAATAACACAACATAAAGTGTTACAAAATAAGATATCATTTTTGTTTTAAAAGCATCCTTTTAATGAAAAAAAAATTGTTTTTAGTTTTCTAACAAGAATTGCATCAAATAAAAATCTTAATGGGCATAAATTCAAATTCTGAATTTTACACCTTAAACAATCCTGACTAAAATCACCAAGCAAGTTCCATGTGACCTTCAATTATCATTGCATTGTGTCTATAGGCTCTCTTCAAATGCAAAATCATGGTCACTTGTACAATTGAGTCCATTGGGGGAAAGAAATCAACCATTTTACTGTATTTTTATTATTTTTGTTTAAAGCAATATACTCAATCTGTTAAAAAATATGATAAAAATCATAGCTTCAAGATAATCTGTATTTAATTTATTGTCTCCATAATGAAGACTGGCTCTTTAAATCTCACTGTAAATAACTGAAAACTTAGCAATTTTAATGACATTTCAGAAGTGATCAGTGGATAGATATGCAAAAAGTTTTGCCTCTGCCAAACTGTCAGTTTATGTAACTGCCTTGTGGCAAAACCAATATTAATGGCTGAGAGTTCTTAATGCCCTAGGGCTCTCTTCATTTGCTAAGATATGATAATCAGCTAAACCAGGCTATATGGGCTGCTTCCCTGCCAACTCAGGAATTCATCTTTCAAATGAGTATCATAAACAGACAGAAATGTAAGTTGCTTCTGTCTTCAGAGCCTTCTGTCAAGAATTTAGAAGCTGGCTTGTTTTCGGGAAAGTGAAAGTTAAAAAGTCTCACTGAATATGGCAGTGAATTAATGGCAAGTTTTATTGGAGAAATAGAAGTCAGGTGACCATTCAACACTACACAAGGTCTTAACAAAATATGAAAAGAACATGCAAATTTCTGATGCAAAATATTTTAAAATCTAAAAGATTTGTGTTCACTGAATTTCATGAGAAATTTAAAATGGCTATAAAACTTGGTGCCATAAATCATTTGGTTAGTTCTTAAATATTTTACCACATATGCTTTTATTTTATTATTCAAGATGATATATTTAAGATAAAAGTGCATTTATATTTTAATATAACAGAAAGAATGATACTTTATTTCTAGGATTTTTTTCTATAAAAATTCATTACCAATCATAGAATATAAAAATACAAATAAATTCCAAAGAGTAGTCTCAGGACATGAAGGTATTATATGATGCAATATGTAGTGATGATGTCATTCTAGGATAAGAACTGATTGCTAACTGAAAGATTTGGAGTTCAAATCAAAGAGCTGCTCCATGGGAAAAAAGGTGAGGCTTTCTGTGCAATAAGAATTATAGACTCAAAAATACTATACAAGGCCGATATAAATCAGAACATACAGGAAACTACTTAATGGCAGCAAAATATTTTAAATAATTGAGTAAATTAATCTGTTACATTTCTGTATATTTACTTAATACACTTACAATTCAGAGTGCAATCTAATTTTTATCAAGATTTACGTTCCAGTCTATGTTGAAGAAAAGCTAAGCATATCCCTATGAGGAATTTCAGGTTTCACTCACATATGTTTCCATGTAAATACAAAACATAAAAGTGATTTTAGTATGCATTAATTATTAGGAGAATATTGAAAGTACCATGGGCTGCCAAAAGAACAAACACATATATGATAGATGAAGTCCAGCCAGAGCACTCCTTGGAGGCCAGGATGGCCAGACTTCGTGTCTCGTACTCCGGACATATTGTTAGGAGGGACCAGTCACTAGAGAAGGATATCCTGTTTGGTAAGGTAAAGGGTCAGAGAAAAAGAGGAAGACCCCCAGTGAGATGGATGGGCAAAGTGGCAGCATTAATGGATTCAAGCTTGGCAAACATTGTGAGGTTGGCCCAGGACTGAGAGGTGTTACATTCTGTTGTGTATAGGGTTCTGCTGAGTTCGTACTGACTTGATGGCACATAATAACAACAAAAATTATTAAAACCATATTTTTATTAGTTCATGAACATAGTACCAGTTCATTTTTAAGAATTTTAACTAATTAATATATTTTCTAGTTAACCAATAGAAACAGTATAATATCTTTAGTTTGAAGAAGCATGTTCAGTTTTAAATTTTTAATTAGTAGCTTTTAGGATTTGTCATCTAACAATTAATCCACCACTCATCTATCAGTTTGTCTTACTATGATGCCCCATGTATTGCTGTTATTTTGGAAGCTATGCCATGGTTATTTTGAATATCAGCAGGGTCACCCAAGGTGGACAGGTTTCAGCTGAGCTTCCAGACAAAGACAAATTAGGAAGAAGGAGAGATAGACTGCTTCTGAATATTTGGATACTGAAAAACTTATGAGTAACAGTGGAACACTGTAAACACCAGAATACTGGAATACTTAGTATTGGAACATGAAGAAGAGTTTCAGAATATTGTCAGATATATTGTCAAAAGATGAGCCCCTCAGGTTGAAAGACACTCAAAATATGGCTGAGGAAGAGTTGCTTCCTCAAAATAGAGTTGACCATGATGGCATGAATGGAGTAAAGCCTTCAGGTATCTTCTTTGTTTGCTATGGGACACAACTTAAAATGAAGAGAAACTACTATAAATATCCATTTATACTGGAGCATGGAATGTATGAAGTATAAATCTAGAAAAATTGCAAATTGTCAAAAAAGAAAAGAAATGGAATGCATAAACATCTGTATCCTGGGCATTAGATAGATGAAATGGACTGGTATTGACAATTTGAACCTAAAAATCACAGGGTTTACTATTCTAGGAATGAAAAATTGAAGAAGAATGGTGTTGCCTTCATCATTGAGAAGAACATACCAAGATATGTTTTGAAGTACAATTTTGTCTGTCATAGGATAATATCCTTATGCCTACAAGGAAGAAAACTTAATACCACTATTATTCCAATTTCACACCAATCACCAAAACCAGTGATGGTGAAGTAGAGGAATTGTATCAATTTCTTTAGTTTGAATTTGATAAAAAATTCAACCAAGATATATTGATAATTACTGGTGATTAAAATACAAAAGCTGGAAACAAAGAGTAAGGATCAGTAGTTGGAAAATATGACCTCGGTGATAGAAACAATGGTAATGATCCTAGGGCAGAATTTTGAAAGACCAATGACTCCTTCATTGCAAAGATCTTTATATAAACAATATAAAAGATGACTATTCACTTGGACCTCACAAGATGGAATACACAGAAATCAAATTGACTTCATGTTTGGAAAAAGATGGTGGAAAAGTTCTAATTCATAGGCCAAAAAAAGGTCAGGGGCAGACTCTGGAATAGATCATCAATTGCTCATATACAAGTTCAGGAAGAAGTTGAAGAAAATGAAAATAAGTTCACAAGAACCAAAATATGACCTTGAACATATTCCAACTGAGTTTAAAAATCACCTCAAGAATAGATATGATGGATTAGGCACTAACAATGGAAGACCAGAGAGTTGTGGGATGACATAAAGAAAATCATACAGGAATAAAGCAAAAGGTCATTAAGAAGACAAAATGGATGTCAGAAGAGACTCTGGAACTTCCTCTCCTGCACAGAGATGCTATAATAAATGGAAGAAAAGATGAAGTTAAAAACTGAACAGAAAATTTCAAAGATTATTTCAAGAAGACAAGGTCAAATATTGTACGAAACGTGCAAAACACCTGGAGTAAAAAAAAAAAACAACTATGGGCAAAATATTGAAGGGTATAGGAAGAATGAAAAGAAGATGGCAGGAATACACAGTCATTGTACTAAAAAGATATGGTCGATGTTCAAATATTTCAAGAAGTTGCTTATGTACAACTTGATGTACTTGACTATACTTATGGATGTAGTAGCTCAAAATACCAACAGAAAGGAGAGGAGTCTTCACATCAAGTATCAATCCTAACGCCAGTATATACACTGTTGATAGGGATGGGAAATTTAAACATTGGCTACCTAAAATGGGCAGTGGGGTGGGCTATAAAGGCATGAAGTAAATGGCTTACAAGTTTAGTTTAATATCAGAGTGTGTGGGGGCAGGTAGAATCCTCACTGAATAGTTTTCATATTGTTTAGATGGGTCTGATGAAAAAAAGATAGGGATAAGATTCTTATGATTCAGCAGTGAGTACTTGTTTTCATGATTAATTGCGACTATTACAGCTTGAGGACTAAGGTGCGCCTGACCCAAGCCATAGTATTTTCAATAACCTCATATGCATGTGAAAGCTGGATAGTGAATAAGGAAGATCATAGAAGAATTGATGCCTTTGAATTATGGTATTGGAGCAGAATACTAAAAGTGCCATGGTCTGCCAAAAGAAGCAATAAATCTGTTTTGGAAAAAGTACAGCCAGAGTGCTCCTTAGAAGCCAAGGTGGCCAAACTTTGTCTCTCATACTTTGGACATATTGTCAAGAGGGAACAGTCGCTGGAAAAGCATATCATGCTTGGTAAGACGGAGGATCAGAGAAAAAGAGGAATACACCCAATAAGATGGATTGGCCAGGTGGCAGCATCGATGGATTCAAGTGTGGCAGCGATAGAGGGGTTGGCCCAGCATCAGACATTGTTTCCTTGTGCTGTGTATGGGGTCACTATGAGTCGGTTCTGACTCGATGGCACCTAACAACAACAATTACAACTGTAAAGGTAGACGTTTTGTAAGAAAAAGGGGGAAGTAGTTAATCTTACAGTCCAGAACAGAGGACCCTAGGACCATCAAGGAAGAAGAGCACAAGCAAAATGTGGGACTCTATCCAGTGAAGCAGCAACACCAGAGATGGAGGCAGGGATGAAGGCATGGAGAAATAAAGCAGCTGATGACTCTAGACTCATGGAAAGAGAAAGTCTGTGTGCTTGCAGCCAGGAAGCAGGCTAGCAGAATGTGCCCTTTGGTTGTTTAAATGATTATATATTCCTAAGCATTTTTGTGTACATCTACACCCCCCCCCACACACACACACACAAAATCAAACAGAGGGAATAGAAGCAAATACTGTTGAATGATAATGCATGGAGCAGATTGTGATCATTGCAATGAAACTATGAGAGTAAAACTGATGCTCTCCCATGTTCACTATCACTCAATTCACAATAAATATATTTTTTTAAAAATAGGTAGTATACTATGCATGATACTAAAGGAAGAAGTCCAAGATGCCTAGAAGGCATTGGTAAAGAACAAAGCACTGGCATTTTATGGAAACATATTGATATATCTCAACAAACTGATGCAATACTGGTGGCACTCATTTATCTATGCCAAGAAATTTGGAAGACAGCTACCTGTTCAATTCACTGTGCAATCAAATGTGTCCATTCCAAAGATCAGTTACCCAACAGAATGCAGAAATCATTGGACAAAATCATTAATATCACATGAAAGTAAATTTTTGCTAATGATAATACAAAAACAACTGCAAACATACATTGACAGAGAATTTCCACAAGTTCAAGCCAGGCTGAGAAGAGGACAAGGAAAAAGGGATATCATTGCTGATGTCAGATGAATGTTGCAGAAAGCAGAGAATGCCAGAAATATGTTTACCTATGCTTTATTGACTACACAAAGGCTTTTGATTGCATAAATCATGACAATATATGAATAACAATGTGGAAATTAAGTATTCCAGAATATTTAATTGTGCTCATGAGGAACCTGTACATAGAACAAGAGGAAGTTGTTTGAACAGAGCAAGGGAACACTGAGTGGTTTAAAATTATCAAAGATACACACCAGGTTTGTATTCCTTCACAATACTTATGAGTCTTTATGCTGAGCAAATAATCTGAGAAACTGGATTATATGAAGTAAAACATGACATAAGGATTTGAGGGAAGACTCATTAACAACCTTCAATATACAGATGATACAGTCTTGCTTACTGAAAGTTGATTGGTATTGTTGAGGTACAAAGACCACTGTCTTCTATATGGGTTGCACCTCAATGTAAAGAAAGCAAAACTCCTCACCACTGTACCAATAAACAATATCCTTGTAAATGGAAATATGATTGAAATTGTCATGGAGAAAAGATGGAAGTTGTCAAATACTTCATTTTGCTTAGATGAACCAGCAACACTAATGGAAGCAGCATTTAAGAAATCAAATGACTTATTGCCTTAGGCAGATCTGCTATACAAGACCTCTTTAAAGTGTTTAACAGCAAAGATGCCAAGTTTTAGGACTACAGTATGCCTGCCTGACGCAAGCCATGGTATTTTCAGTAACCTCATATGCATGTGAAAGCTGAACAATGAATGCAGAAGACCATATAAGATTTGATGCAGTTGAGTTATGGTGTTGGAGTAGAATATTTTAAGTACCTGTGACTGCCAAAAGAACAGATAACTTTGTCTTGGATGAAGTGCAGCCAGAATGCTCCTTGGAAGCCAGGATGACCAGACATCATATATCATACTTCAAACATATTATCAGGAGGCATCAGTCTCTGAAGAATGACATCATAATTGATAAATCCATCCAGAAAAATGGATTGGCACTGTGAGAGCAACAATGGTCTCAAACACAGCAATGATTCTGAGGTTGGTGCAGGGTCGGGCAGCATTTTGTTCCGTTGTTCATAGGGTTGCCAAAAGTAGGTACTGACTTTATGGCACCTAATAACAACAAAACAATTAAGAATGTTGTGTACCTTGCTGAATAGTAATTGCAAATAAATCATAAAATGTCCACAACAACTCTTTCTGTTTCAGATATTCAAATACCTTAAAAATGAGGTTGAAACTATTGCTTAATTTGCAGTCTGTCTACCTGCCAACAACAGCTGGGCAATGATTCATAAGAGTCTTCAATGAGTAACAAGTTCATGGCCAACTCAGTAATTATAGACTCAAATGAACATCTATATCCATTCAAGGTTTAATTTGGCAGCATAGTGTTTTGAAAAATAACATCCTCATATGTTATTACAACAATTTCTGCATTTACTGTCTTACTAATAATTCTGATCAAGTTAGAATAATTTAACTTGTTTCTATTAGGATGGTAAAATAATCATCTGAAAATTGAATTTTGATAGTAGCTCCCTCATTTAAAAATAACAATTATATATTTGTCAGTTCTTAATGGAAAATTTAAAATGAGAATATTATTTTCTACATAACCATTTTAAGCGTCTGTTGAATTTCTGTTTTAATTTTGCACATCTTTGTTATAACTTTCTTTTTGAATTTAGATCTATTTATTTATGCCTTTTACTTTTAGATTTTGTTCTCACACAAATTCGTCAATGTTTTAAAAATTTGCACAGAAAAATGTCATATATTAAAATTGATTGGCTTGTCTCATTTTACTATTTGGGAAGCAAATGAAGTGATGCTCACATGGCATCATTCCATAAATTCTTATATCCTTCCTTGCATTTGTGATAATTTCAGATAACTCTGCCAGAACATAGAAGTGTGAAAGAAACCTGTAATGTAGCCCTGTTAGGTGGACATCTTGGGACATATCCAAATTATATTGGTGATAATAACCTCCTATAGTTTGTACAACATTTTTACATTTATGCAGATTATGTGTGATAATTTTTCATCTCATTGCTGGCTACCCTTACTTACTAATAAATGATTTATCAATTTTTAAACTGGATTATGAGTAACTACACACAAAGCATATTTCATGCAAAAAACAGATATTATAAAATCTTATCTTCTTCAATAAGTTCATGGTTATAAGGAGCTTATAAATTATTTAAATGTTTTCAGAAAAATGCATTTTGGCATGCTTTATAAATAAGTACATATTCCTTTAGTGGAAAATAACCTCAGATGTTTTGATATCCTTTTGCTTAATGACAGAAATAGCTAATTCTGACAGACTACAATAGCATTTAAAGCTGCTGATGTGAATATTAAAAAAATAGGAAAAAACCAAGGGCAGGTTTCCAATTATATTCTCCAATTCTATAGTATCATTGATTTCATATTTTTTTCTACTTTTCCACAATAATCTTAGCTTCACACTCTCAAAAAATGTGCTATAGTTTTGTTGTTGCTTGTTTTTGACTGTTTGTTTAGAAGGAGTGGTCCTGATAATTAGCAATGGTTCTTATATTTACACAACAGTAGCTAAGTGAATTAAGATTATGATAAAACGTATTCTAAAATGAGATATTTTTGTTGTTAGGTGCCTTCAGGTCAATACCAACTAATAGTGACCTTCTGCACAACAGAATGGAATACTGCCTGCTCCTGTTCCAATCTCACAATGATGGCTATGTTTGATCCCATAGCTACTGCAGCTATGCAATTCCATCTCACTGGGAGCCTTCTTCTTTGTCACTGACAAAGACATTTAACCAAACATGATGTCCTTCTCCAGGGTCAGGTCCTTCCTGATAATATACCCTAATAATGAGAGGTGAAGTATGGTCATCCTGGCTGCTAGAGAACTTTCAGGCTGTACTTCTTCCAACACAGATTTATGGTTATTTTGGCAGTCTATGATATGTTTAGTAATATCCTCCAACACCATACCTCAAATGGATTAATTCTTTTACTTAATTAATTGTCCAACTTTCATTTGCATAGGTTGTTGTTAAAAATACTATGGTTTAGATCATGCACATCATAATTCTCAAACTAACAGCTTTGTTCTTAAAGAGGTGTCGTGCAGGATATTTACCTAATGCAATACATAGTTTGGTTTCTTGACTGATGCTTCCATGAGTGTTGCTGGTTGATCTGAGCAAAATGAGGTCGTTGACAACTTCCATCTTTTCTCTATTTATCTTCATGTTGTTTATTGGTCTAGTGATGAGGATTTTTATTTTCCTTGCAATGAGGTGTAACCCACACCCAAACCCATATTTGAACTTCATCACTAATTATTTTAAATCCTCTTAGCTTTCATTTAACATCAGCAAGCTTTCAGCAAGCAAAATTGTATCATCTGCATATCACAGGTTAATGAGTCCTTCTCCAATCCTGATGCCACATTTTTCTTCATATAATCCGGGTTTTCAGATTATTTGCTCAGCATATAGTTTGAATAAGTAGAGTGATAGAAAACAATGATGGCATACACCTTTCCTAATTTTAAATTACTCATTGTTTCCTTGTTGTGTTCAACAACTGCCTCTTGGTCTATGTACAGGTTCCTCATGAGCAACATTAATTGTTCCAGAATATTCATTCTCTGCAATGTTGTCCATAGCTCAACATGTTCCACACAATTGAAAGTCTTTGCATTATCAATAAAGCATTGGTAAATATCTTTCTGTTATCTCTGCTTTCAGGTAAAATCCATCTGACATCAGCAGTGATATCCCTCATTTCAGGTCCTTGTCTGAATCCTGCTTGAATCTCTGGCAGTTTCCTGTGAATGTATTGTTGCAGATGTTTTTGAAAGAATCATCAATATTCATTCAGATTTTATTATGAAATTTCTTTTTTAATATGGAATGACTGCCTTGTTAAAATAAGACTTTGCAGCTCAGATTTGTCGGTTGGATGTAAAACTAGTAAAATTGAAAATATCTTATCTTGAATGATGTATCTATATTTAAATTTCATTAGGTTAGATTGTATTGCTGTTGTTATGTGCCATCAAATTAATCCCTACCCGTAGCGATCCTATACAAGGTTTACAAGGAGCAGCTG
>NW_006408979.1:164112-165317 GCF_000296735.1 Chrysochloris asiatica
GCCCTAGAGGGCCTCGAACCTCTGACTAGTCTTACACGGTCTGCAACATCTAATTAATAAACAAATGTAATGTATGTCAAGCAGAAAAAGATCTTCCTTCTTAAATAGAAGAGATATCTGTGGAGCATAACACTTTAATATAGAATAAAAAAACTAAAATTTTAAATGCATCATTATGAACTGAGGGATCAATAATATATTCACTTTATAATTGTATTTCATAAATCAATTTAGTATGAATATTTCTTAGAGATGCTCCTTGAAAACTTGATACAGGTAATTTTTATTGTTAAGTGTCATTGAGTAAGTTCTGACTCATAGGGACCCTGTATCGGGTTTTCAAGGACAATCAATAAGAAATATTTATAAGAGATTCATTTATGAAATAAAAGTATGATGTGCAATTAGTTAATATATATTTCCCCATGTGAGATTGAGTGTTACATGAGAAAAATGTTATATATTTATAAACAAGAAAATAAAACTATATTGAAGATTTCCTTTGTTTCATATTTGTTTCCTTGAATTGTGATTTGTATTTGAATTAATTTTTTTGTCTACAAATTTTCCACATAAACTAATTCTTATTTTAACTTTTTTGGTGTGAAATAGAAGTATCTTTGAAAAGTTTGTTACCTATATATAATACTCAGTTGTGTGATTTATACATTTTAATCATTATTATGGTATGCATTAACATATGACTGATTCCCAAGTGATATATTTCTCCACATAATAATTAATTTATCTTTGTCTACTCCTTCTAATTTATTTCTAAATCTATTTCTTCTTTTGTTGTTTGCTACTCCTCTTTCTTCTTCTTCCTCTTCACCCCTAACATTTCACTCCTTCTCTTCTTTAATTTCTTTTGCTTCTTTATCTACTTCTTTAATAGAAGCTACATTTTTATGGGGATGTGACCTTTCATCTGACAATCTAGCCTCATTTTAAAATATGTTCATATCACCAAGTATATTTCTACTTATGTTTTCTTATTACATCCTGCTTTGAGAAATCTGATTTTTAATTGATCTACAATTTTCAGTTTTAAGTTTATATTTATTCATAGTTTTAACTTAGACTTGTTGTTGTTTGTGCCATTGAGTCAATTCTAACTCACAGTGACCCTGTAAAGTATTTCCAAGGAGCAGCAGGTGAGTATGAACCACAACCATTGTGGGTTCAAAATGACCTTGTAGTCCATT
>NW_006408979.1:168435-184936 GCF_000296735.1 Chrysochloris asiatica
ACTATTTGAGATTCATGATAATTTAGATTTCATCTATACTGTAAAATGATCTATTTTGTTTAAAGGCTGGATTCCTCTGCACATATAGTCTAATAAAGTTTTTACTTCTAAAGGCAGTTCTAATGTATTGTAATTTTTTGGGTGAAGGAGGTAACATTCATTTATAATTTCCAATATTGAAATTTTATGGCTGATAGAAAGCATACAATGTGTTAAAAAATGGAAGCATTATTTGTTTGTATTTAGATTCATAAAATAATATGTAATATCAAGTCTATTGGGCTTTTTAAAATCTATTTTCTATCTATTTGATTTAACAATATATCTGTTTGATGCTTAATAAGAAATACCCATGAATTAAGAAAAATGAATATAAAATATACTTGAAGTAAGTGACTTTATACATATTCAATACAAAAAAATATTTATGCATTAGTACTCTATCCCAAAGACATGGCAATAAAATAGTCCATAAAAACAGAATAATACAACTCTAATCATTTACCTTTTTTACTTTGCTTTACTAAAAAGACAACAAAAAAAAAAATCAAACAAAAAATATACTTTGGGAATAATAAGTAAAAATATTCAACAAAAATATTTTTTATGTAATGGTATGAAAACTTACCTATACTGGTTTGGATACTATGAAACATAATATGGTGTTGAGAAATATGACTGTAGAGTATAATTTTCATTTTAGAAGATATTTTTATAAATGGTGATTTTAAGCACTTCCTCATTCAAATGATATAGGGTAAAACAGAAATCATATTGTCAACAATGATAATTAAATGTTTGAAGGATAAATTATGCATAAACAGAAAAAGTTAGATAGATGGAATACTGCAGCATCACAGTGCCTCCAAGTACATTATTGAGCAAGAAGGAAATTATGTTAGTTTTTTGAAGGGAAACAAATATTTTTCTTGAAATACATAAAAAAGATTGATAAGATAGGTGCATGAAATTAACATATTGATCAAGAGCATAGCATAATAAATAAAAGGCTGCAATTAGAGCAGTTCTGGCATGGCACTGTCTTATAATCACTGCACTGTTAACAAAGAGGTCCGCAGTTCAAACCCATTAGTTGCTATTGTGGAAATCCTATAGAGTTTCAGTATGAGTTGAGATCAACTTAATGGCACTTAACAACAATGATGTTGTTGTTAATTTTAGGTGCCATCGAGTCAGCACTGACTCATAGCAACCCTATGCACAGGAGAATGAAACACTGCCTGATCCTGAGCCAACCTCACTACTGTTGCCAAACTTGAATCCATCAATGCTGACACCTGGCCAATCCATCTCGTTGGGGGTCTTCCTCTTTTTCTCTGACCCTCCATCTTACCAAGCATGATATCCTTCTCTAGCGACTGTTCCCTCCTGACAATATGTCCAAAGTATGAGAGACGAAGTTTGGCCATCTTGGCCTCAAAGGAGCACTCTGGCTGCACTTCTTCCAAAGCAGATCTATTGGTTCTTTTGGCAGTCCATGGCACTTTTAGTACTGTCCTCCAACACCACAATTGAAAGGCATCAATTCTTCTACGATCTTCCTTATTCACTGTCCACCTTTCGCATGCATATTAGGTTATTGAAAATACCATGGCTTAGGTCAGGCGCACCTTAGTCCTCAAGCAGACATCTCTGCTCTTCAATACTTTAAAAAGTTCCTGTGCAGCAGATTTGCCTAATGCAATACATCATCTGATCTCTTGACTGCTTCTTCTGTGAGTGTTGATAGTTGATCCAAGAAGAATGAAGTCCTTGACAACTTAATTATTTTCTCCATTAATAAGAATGTTGTTTACTGGTCCAGTGGTGAGGATATTTGTTTTCTTGACATTGAGATATCGAAGGCTGTGCTCTTTGATCTTCATCAGTAAATGTTTTAAGTCCTCTTCACTTTTAGCAAGCAAGGATGTATCATCCGCATGTCACAGGTTGTTAATGAGTCTTCTTCCAATCCTGATGCCACAACAATGATAGTACAGAAGATCTCAATAGAGAATGGTAGATAGACATAATTGTCTGTCACACAGAGAAGATAAAAATGATACAAGTATTAGAACTACTTTTAGCAGCTCAATTATAAAAGTTTATTAACAGCTTAATTTAAAAATTTCCAATAAGCATCCCATTATCTTTTTAAAGTAATTAACACAGTTGTTTATTTGATTCAAGTGATAAATAAATATGAATTTTTTTAAATCTAAATTATAACTTTAAGCTATAGTTTAAAGGAAGCAAGTCAGAAATTTTAAACTATGGTTTAAAGAATTAGGAAGAATCAGGTGACAAATATAACCTAATACACATGGAAATATGTAATATTTTTCAAAGTGAAAATTATGATACTTTATATAAACTGTTAGGCATGAAGATAATGAAACAAGAATTTCTGATAATTTAAGAGATGAGAATTAACACATCTTTAAAAATGTTACAAAAAGTATGAAAAAATAATAAACTTAGATTGTCCACATGTCATGTTTGTTGTTGTTGTAAGGTGCCATCGAGTCGGTACCAACCCAAAATGACCTTATGCACAGCAGAATGAAACACTGCCCCATCCTGGGCCAACCTCACTACTATTGCTATGCTTGAGTCTATTGATGCTGCCACTTGGCCAATCCATCTCATTAGGGGTACTCCTCTTTTTCCATGATCCTCCACCTTACATGTCATAGTAATGGAGAAACAGAATTTTTAAGATATAACGTTCTAAAAATAAAGTGAAGCAAAGAGAAGGAAGGCATACTAAAGATTGAGAGAATACACAAAAAATTTCCATAATTGATGAAACAACTTTTAGTCAAAAGAACACAGTAAAACAAATAAGAAATGTACCTCAACAAAGTACATCAATGTAAAAACTGTGGGGAAACAGATAGATAAAGTATCAAAAATATATTTTAAAAAATTAAAATAAATTTTACCAGAAAGTTGGAGACAATGTTTATGAGCATAAACATTTGAAAATAAACAAAGAACTCAGAAATCTCAATAATTAGAAAGCAAACAACCTAATTATAAATGGATAAAAATGCTGAGGAAGCACCTCTTTAAACAAGGTGTATAGATGGTAAATAAACATGTTATATTGTACTCAATGATTTTTCAATAGGAATTCAAAATTTAAAAAGCCAGGAGATACCACTATATACAACAGCTTAAAAAGCAAGCAGACAAGTATACACAAGTGACACTACAAATTCTTAGCAAGGATATGAAGCAGACAAGTAAAGTAGTAGGAATTCTTTTTCATTGTTAGTTGGAACGGAAAATAATATGGCTACTTTGGAATACATTCTGATAGCTTCCTTCAAGGTTTAACATAACATTATCTATGGTCCATGAATAGAGCTTTTAGGTGTTTATACAACTGTTTGGAATTTTAGAAAAGATAATGATAAAAAAAAAAACCCACAAACACACATAAAACTGTATTTAAATGTTTATAGCAGCTTATCCACAATTTAAAAAAAAAAAAGGAAGAAGCTAAAACATACATAAATGTTCAAAACTTTAGTAAACCTATACACTGGAATACTGCTCAAAAATGAAAGGAATGTGTTATAATTATCACTAACATAATATATGAATCCTGGAGTGCACTATAGGGTAAATACTTCATTACTAATCATAAGATTGGCAATTCAAACCCACCACCTGCTCCTTAGAAACCCTAACAGGGCCACTGTTAGTGAGAGCTGAGTCACTGACACTTACTGCAAAAACAATAACATAAATGAATCTTAAATTCATAGTTGTTGTTGAGTGCCATGGAATTGGTTCTGATTCATAGAATACCTATATAAGGTTTCTGAGAAATGGCTGGTGGCATTAAACTGCAAGGTCTGGGATTCAGTGCTCATCATACAATGCCACACCAGGATTTATACATTTGATTTCTTAACTGCTGATTCCATATTACTAAGAGAAATAAGCCAATATGAAATGGTTACATTCTACGAGTATATGAGCCCAATTACATGGCATTCCAGAAAAGTAACATAAAGCTTTAAAATATCCATAAATAAAATAATTGTTGTATATTAGTGGAGTTCCGGTATGGCATATTTTTCAGAAGTTCAGGAAGAAGAATTGACTAAGGAAAGCATAGGGAATAGTTTAGGAAAAAAAAAAAAAAAAAAAACCTACTTTGTATGACACTGTAATTGTGGATATATGAAACTGTGTTATTGTTGCTAAGTGCCTGAGAGTAGGATTTGACACATAATGACCCTGTATAATGTTTTTGAGGCTTCACATCTTCCTGGGAAGAGAAAATCTCATCTTTGTCCTGCAGAACAGCTAGTGGGCTCAAGCTGCCGACCTTATAATCCAGTGCTTACTGTATGGAGCCACCTTGCTCCCATATAACAATATTCATTAAACATATGCATATTTTGTTTGATATTATAATCATGGAAACATGGCACAGGAGTAGAGAACTTGAAGAACTTACTGAGGAATGTAAAAAAAACGACAGCAATTTGTCTTGCTTATATGTCAACATAAAGAAAACAGAAATCGTCACAACTGGACCAGCAAGCAACATCGTGAAAAATGGAGAAAATACTTAAATTATTTAATTTTGCCTGTGTCTACAACCAACATCCATGGAAGCAACAGACAAGAAATCAAATGGCTTATTGCACTAGAGAAATCTGTAGCAAAACCTTCTTGGAAGTATTAAAAAGCAAAGAAGTCATTTTGAGCACCAAAGTATGCTAGACAGAAGCCATGGCATTTTCAATCATCTAACATGCATGTCAGAAAGATGAGCCTTCTGTGCCTGAAAATTTAAAGCCTCGCAAACTATACACAAGATCACCTATGAGTTGAAACCAACTCAATAGCATTTAACAATAGTAACACTGTGCATGAGAAAGCTGAACAATGAATAAGGGAGATCAAAGAAGAATTGATGTATTTGCATTATGGTTTTGGTGAAGAATACTGAACAAACCATGGATTGCCAAATAAACAAACAAATGTGTTTTGGAAGAAGCATATCTAGAATTCTCTTTAAAAATAAAGAGGCAGGGATGATGGTATGGAGAGATTGAGCAGCTGAGAACTCTAGACTCATGAAAACAGAAAGGCTGTGTGCTGGGATTCAGGAGACTAGCTTCCAAAATATGCCTGTGGTTGTTTAAATGGTTATGTATTCCTGAGCGTTTTATTTTTTGTACATGTGCTAGAGGGTAGACATACATTGATATGGGTGACAGGGCAGGGAATACAGAACCAGAGGGAGGTTAGCAGAGGAAAGATGGGGTGGCAGGAGACACAAGGAGGAATGTAGTGGTTAGAGTGATTAAAGGTAAATGCTGTTAACTGTTGATGCATGGAAGGGATTGCAACAATATCATTAAGCAAATTATATCATTTGTTGAATATAAAACTGATGATCTACTCAGTAAATCTTCACTCAGTTAACAATGAAAAGTTTAAAAAAAATGAGGAGGGCAAGACTTTGTCACACCTACTGTAGATATATTATCAAGAGAGTCTAGTCACTGGAGAAGGACATGATGTTTGGTAAAGCAGTGTGACTGTGGTTGTGGTTGTGTGTCATGGAGTCAGTCACTACTCATAGGGACCATGTAAAGGATTTTTGAGGCTGTAAATATTTACAGCAGTGGAAAGCTTCATCTTTCTCTGGCAGAACAGGCAAAGTAGAGGGTAAGCAAAAATGAGTAAGAACCTCAAGGCGTTGGATTGACACAGTAGCTGAAGCAAAGGGCTCAATCATAGCAACAATCCTTAGGAGGGTATAAGACTGTCAATGCTTTGGTTTGTATTACATAGAGTTTCTAAGAGTAGGAACTGACTTGACAGACAGCAATAAAAAGGATGGCCCTTGAGAGAAGGCAGAAATTTGCAAGGATGCAATTGTTAGTTCTGCATGCTGTTTCTTCTCCAGATAGCCACATTCTAATCCTTGAAGCTTGTTAATGTGTTAACTGACATAGTCACAAACCATACTTCATAGATTTAAATATATGTAACTATATTTAGTTACATATGAGTAACTAAATGAGAGTGGAGTCCTGGTCTGGCACTGTAGAATGAGCACTGAAACATGAGGCAGTTTGAACTACAAGGTCAGTTGTTCAAACCCCCCCCCCCAAAAATCAGTATTACCCTGTAAACTTTCTCTCAATTCACAATAAAAACTGTTAAAAACAAATCAGTATTATACAAACTAGGCCTGAAATGTACAGCTTTGAAGAAGAAATAAAGATACAAGCATGAAAAATAGTGGGTTTCTCTAGAGAATAGAAAGGACAAGGAGATGGTTTTCCTCCTAGAATGGCTAGGAATGAATTCAGCCTTGCTGATATGCTGATTTTAAGTCATTAGCAATCAGGTTAGAATTGTGATGTTCACAATTGCAAAATAAGAATGTTGTGTTATTTTAAGCTACTGAATTTGTGGTATTGTAAGGCAATAAATATATATATATACAGGTATTGTTGCCCTACAACACCACAAATTTAATATATATGTACACACACCAGAAGTTCTGGTAGCTTAGTGGATTATGAACTGACCTGCTAACCACAAGGTCAGCAGTTGATCTTACAATGCTACAACTGGAGTCCATATCATATTTAACTGAGATTTATTGAAATGTCCACTGATTCTCTCTCTCCATTCCATTGCCCAGCCACAGTCTCTGATGTCTCTAGTTTTCTAGGCAGCATCTCAGGCTCCTCTCATGCTCTTCCTTCTTGATGGTCCTGGGATCTTCTCTGTTCATGTAATGAAAGTTTAACTACTACCTTCTTTAACTTATACATCTTCTACAATCACAGCAAGAGTCCAGTTGTGGAAATTTGGAATAATGTGCTGGACTGCAAGATTGGCTTGAACTGCAAGGTCAATGGTTCAAACTCATCACTCACTCCTCAGAAACTCTACATGGGGTCACTATGAGTTGGAACCTAATCAAAGGCACTTAAAAACAACAACAATTGCAGTTATGACGATCACAAAGAACTCTGCTAACAATTACTCACAATTGAATCATAAAATCCTATCACCATCATGTCCTAATCTCCTTTCATCAGACCCATTTGGAAAGGAGGAAAATTATTCAGTAGAGATTCCACATTACCCTCCTCATTCTGAATCTAAGCACACTCATTGAATCTTGTAAAACAGCCACTCTGTGCCCTTATAGCCCCCAATTTTAGACAGCCCATGTCTAACATGTCCATCCCTATCAACCCAGTGCACTAAGAAGACAAGCTTTATCCTTGATATAAAGAATCCTTCCATTTTTCTTGAGATTTTGATCAACTGCATCCATAAGCAAAGGTAGAGTACATCAAATTGTAGCAATTTATATTTGTTCAAAGTATTAAACATATTCATCTTCATTTGTTTGTATTCTAGTCAGTTAGCCATCCAAGCTAAGTTAAATGGGTACTGGGTATAAGTTTGGGAGTTCGTGCATGCCTCCCTACACTTCAGACCTGCTGACTGCTTCACTCTCAGCTCTAACTTCTAGTGGTTAGGAGTTCACACATCTCCCTAACCTTCAGACCAGTTAATAGTTCCTCTTCTCTTTCTCATCTCAAGATCAATGTAGTGTCGATGTAGAATGGCCAAACTCAGCCCATGTCTTCATTGACACATTTCTCCACTTCCATTCACAAGTAGACCAAGGTAGTCACCAGCTAGCATATTAGATTGCTGATGGTTTCCATTTGAGTTGAGTCTGACTCTTCTTGCCTTGATGCCTCCAAAACAAACAGGTTACTTGATATTCAAATAGCCAAATCTTCTGTTTTTTTGTTTTTTTGTTTGTTTGTTTGTTTTTTGCTAGTCTTTCTTTCAATAAGAATCTTCTGTTCTCCCAGATGTCCTTGCTTTGTCTGCATGTCTTTTAAAGTAGGAATGTACTGCCTCAGAAGGTTCTGGGTAGAGCTCAGGATTCCACCTAAGGCCCCATAGTCCATGAAAACTTAACAAGTAGCCCATTTCCCTAGAAATTAGGGTTTCCTAATTCCCCCTTTCCTGGTGTGGCGCTGTGGGTTAATGCGCCAGACTGCAAAGCCGTTTGAACTGCAAGGTTGGTGGTTCAAGTTCACCAGTCACTCCTCTGAAACCCTATACAGGGTTGCTATGGGTCAGAAACGACTCAAAGGCACTTAACAACAACAACAACTATTCCCCCTTTACCTAACCCAATCAGTTATAGGCTGAAGGTGGGCTTACAAGCTTTCTGTAATCATAATTCCCAACATTCATTTCTATATGTCAATTTTCAATAGCAGGCAGGGGAAATCAATATACATAAATAAGCCAACCACCTAAATGTTTTCCTTCCTTCATCTATCCAGTCTATGTCTCAATCCCTGTATGACAAAACACTGTTGTACCAAAGCTGTACATAAATCATACTTTACCTGTATCCCATTTAGCGCATACATACTTCCTTAACAATTTCTCTGTCTTCGTTGTTCATCTGCCACCTTCCCTCTTCTTGTGTATCGCTCTCTCCATCTCCTGAGATAACATAATTTGTGGTTAATTTTATTACAGAATCCATATCCAAATATTTGATTTGTAATAAATATTTTATTTCAAATGTATTAACCATTCTTATATTTTATGTTGCCTTGATAATATAGAAGGAGTAGTATCAAATCTGAAACTTAAACAAAAACATAAGCATTGTAAAAGGTTTTAGAAAAATATTCTAAGTAACTTATGATACTGTGGTAAAAGGAAGTGACAAGAGATGACTGGCAGTGGATCACAATCAATCTCAGTTACTCAGACTGTTATAAAGTCCTAAAATGAAGAAGAGTAATTTGTCAGCAAGAGAAATATTAATTAAAAGCATTTCAATTCCATCAATCTGATTTTAAATTAAGAAACATGCTACTAAGCTACAATTGTGTCTCTTGTGTGAACCTGTTTTCAAGAGAAGGATGCTCTAAGCAAGAAATTAGCCTTGGTTTTCCTATTGAGATGTGGCTTTGTTTAACTGCTTCAGTCTAATCTGACTGTTATTGCTATGGGCTGTTGAGTCGTCCTTGACACATAGCAAGGATTCAGATTGGTACAAGTATGCCATTATGAAGTTATTTTCCTAGATTCATACATTCCATGTTCCAAATTATTAATGACTGTTTACAGCTGTTTCTGTCTATTTGGAGTTGTGCCCCATCAACAAATAAAGGTCCCAAAAGCTTTACTCCATTGACATATTTTGAATGTCTTCCAAACTGAAGCGTTCATCTTCTGGCACTATATCTGACAATATTCTGTTGCTATTCATCATGTTTTAATATTTAGTGTTCCAGTGCTATCTGACAGTGTTTCACTTCTATTCAAAAAGCTTTCAGTGACTAAACATTTGATAGTAGTCTGTCTCTCTTTCCTCTGATTCTGTCATAGTCTGTAAGCTCAGCTGAAACTTGTCCACCATGCATTACCCTGCCAGCATTTGAAATACCAGAGGCATAGCTTCCAGCATCATAGCAACATACTAGCCACCAAAGTGCATCAAAACTGACAGATGAATGGTATATAAAAACAGTTTTCAAAGGCTAAATAAGAACCTTGTTCCAATGTACTTACAAACATGTACCTGTTGTGACTTACCAACAAATTGGACTTCAAGACACCGTTAGGAATGGGGAATGGGTCTCATTCCTCATCTGGGCACTATTAATAATGCAAACAAATATTCCTACTGCTAGATCAATAAACTAGATCATGATTAAAGGTGAAGAAGTTAATGTTTTAAATAATTTGATTATATTTGGTTAAATAAAAAATTCCCATTGAAGTACTGATAAAAAAACCAAATTACTTGTTTCCTTAGATAATCTACGGCACAAGACATTTTTATATATCTGTAAAACAAAAGTGCACCTAACCCAAGCCATGATATTTTCAATTGCATAATAATTATGCAAAAGCTGAACAATAAATAGGAAAATCAAATAAAGATTGTTGTTCTTAGGTGCCCTCTAGATAATTCCTACCTTGATATACCCTATATGCAACAGTAGAAAACACCACCTGATCCTTTGTCATCCTCACATTTGCTGCTATGCTTGAGACTATGGTTACTGCCACTGTACCAATCCATATTGACCAATTATGATGTGCTCCTCCAGGGACTGGTCTCTTCTGATAATATGTCCAAAATATGAGAGACAAACTCTGGCCATCATGGTTTCTAATGATCATTCTGGTTGTACTTCTACCGTCACAGATTTGTTTGTACTTCTGGCAGCCCATGGTTTCTTTAATATTCGTCTCAAATGCCATAACTCAAATGCATCAATTCTTCTACAATTTTCCTTACTCATTTTCCAAATTTCACAAGCATCTGAGGCTATAGGAAAAAAACATGGCTTCATTCAGGGATACTTTAGTCCTCAAACTGACATCTTTACTTTTGAACACTTAAAAGAGGTTGTTTGAAGCAAATTGGTCTAATGCAGTACGTCCTTTGGTTTCTTGATTGCTACTTCCATAAGTGTTTATAGTTAATTCAAGCAAAAAAAGTCTTTGACAAACTCAGTCTTTTCTCTGATTATCATGGTGTTATTTAATTTTCCAGTGATACAGATTTTTGTTTTATTTACATTAAGGTGAAACACATACCGAAGGCTGTGGCCGCTGTGCTTCATCATTAAGTATTTCAAGCCCTCTTCACTTTCAGCAAGAATGTTTATATTATCTGCATATCACATATTGTTAATGAGTTTTCCTCAATTCTTCTGCTAGTTCTTCCTAATATAATCCAGTTTTTCAGCCTATTTGCTTGGCATATAGATTAAATAAGTATGGTGAAAGAATGCAACCCTGACATACAACTTTCCTGATTTATTACCATTCAGTGTCCACTTGTTCTGTGGGAATGACTACTTCTTGGTCAAAGTATAGGTTCCTCATGAGCACAATTAAGTGTTCTATAATTCTCATTATCTTCAATGTTGTCCATAGCTTATCATGATCCACACAGTCAGAATACTATCAATAGTCAATAAAACACAGAAAACATCTTTGTGGTATTCTCTGCTTTCATCCAAGGTCTACCTGATGTCAGAAATAATGTTCCTCATTCCATGTCCTCATCAGAATCTGGCTTGCAGTTGTCTGTCAAGGTAGTATTGCAGGGATTTTTTTATTATCTTTGGCAAAAATGTACTTGCATATAACATTAATGATATTCTCCTGTAATTTCTGCATCCCATTGGGTAACCTTTCTTTGTAATGGGCAAAATATTGAACACTTTAAATCAGTTGACCAGGTAGCTATCTCCCAAATTTCTTGGCATACATAAATGAGTGCATCCAGTGTTACATCAGTTTGTTGAAAGATTTTAATTTGTATTCCATCAATGCCCAGAGCCTTGTTCTTTGCTAATGTCTCCTGTGTACCTTGGACCTCTTTCCTCAGACTAGTCACAATATGGCTGGTGTGGCACTGTGAGTTAATCACTGGACTTCAAGGTCACTTAAAACTTCAAGGTCAATGGTTCAAGCTCACCAGCCATTCCTTGGAAAGCCTATACAGAGTTGGAACTTACATGATGGAACTTAACAACTATAACATGGTCATTGAGCATTGAACATTTCTTTTTGGTACAGTGACTGTGCATATTCCTTCTGTCTTCTTTGATGCTTTCTGTATCATTCAATATTTTACCCAAAAAATTCTTCAGTAATGCAGAGAGAGGCTTGAATTTTTTCCTCAGTTATTTCAGGTTAAGAAATGCTATGCATTTTCTTCTCTTTGGGTTTTCTAACTCCATTTTTTTTTTTTTTTTTTAAGATTTCATTATGTTCTTTGACTTTGTCTTCTCAAGTTGCCCTTTGAAATGTTTTATTCAGCTCTTCTACATCCTCATTTCTTTCATTAGATTTATTGACTCTATGCTGGAGAGCAAGTTTCAGAGTCTCTTATAATATCCATTTTGTTTTCTTCTTAATGACCTTTTGCTTTCTTCCTGTATGATGTTCTTGATTTCATCCTACAACTCTTGTGATTTGATCATTATTAGTGTCTAATGTAGTAAATCTTATAGTGGGGACGATCTCAAAATTCAGGTGCGATATGTTCAAGGCTGTCTAATTTTCTTTAGCTTCAGCCTGAAGTTGCATGTAAGCAGTTGATGGACTGTTCCACAGTCTCATCCTAGCCTTGTTTTGGCTGATGATATGGAGCTTTTCCACCATTTCATCCATAGATGTAGTCATTTTGATTTCTCTGCATTTCATCTGGTGAGGTCTATGTGTATAGTCTTCTTTTATGTTGTTTAAAAAAGTATTTGAAATGAAGAAGACATTGGTCCTGAAAAATTCTATCATGCAATCTCCAGCATCATTTCTATTACCAAAACCATATTTTGCAACTACTGAACCTTTACCTTTATATACAACCTTGGCATTCTAATCACCAATAATTAACAGTATACCTTGCAGACTTGTATTATCAACTTCATTTGAAGAAGTTGATATAATTATTCAATATTATCATCACTGCCTTTAGAGGTTGGTGCGTATATATTTATAATATTGGCATTGCCTCTTCTTCCTCATAGGTGTATGCATATTATCTTATCCCAGAACACATTATACTTCAATACAGATCTTGAAATGTTCTTTCTGATTGTAAATGTGACACAATTCCTCTTAAATTAGTCATTTCTAGCTGAAAGCAGAGAATATCAGAAGGATGTTTACCTGTGCTTTATTGACTACGCAAAGGCTTTTGATTGTGTGGATCATGACAAGCTATGGACAACATTGAGAAGTATGAGTATTCCAGAACACTTAATTGTACTTCTAAGAAATCTGTACCTAGACCAAGAAGCAGTTGTTCGAACAGAACATGGGAACACTGAAAGTTTTAAAATTGCGAAAGGTGTGAGACAGGGTTGTATTCTTTCACCATACTTGTTCAACCTGTATGCTGAGCAAATAATACGAGAAGCTGGGTTCTATGAAGAAAAACGTGGCATCAGGATTGGAGGAAGACTCATTAACAACCTGCGATATGCAGATGATACAACCTTGATCGCTGAAAGTGAAGAGGACTTGAAATATTTACTTATGAAGATTAAAGAGCACAGCCTTCGATATGGATTGCATCTCAATGTCAAGAAAACAAAAATCCTCACCACTGGACCAATAAACAACATTCTTATCAATGGAGAAAGGATTGAAGTTGTCAAGGACTTCATTCTTCTTGGATCAACTATCAACACTCGCGGAAGTAGCAGTCAAGAGATCAGACGACGTATTGCACTGGGCAAATCTGCTGCACAGGAACTTTTTAAAGTATTGAAGAGCAGAGATGTCAGCTTGAGGACTAGGGTGCGCCTGACCCAGGCCATTGTGTTTTCAATAGCCTCATATGGATGCGAAAGCTGGACAGTGAATAAAGAGGATCGTAGAAGAATTGATGCCTTTGAGTTGTGGTGTTGGAGGAGAATACTGAGGGTGCCATGGACTGCCAAAAGAACCAATAGATCTGTTTTGGAAGAAGTGCAGCCAGAGTGCTCCTTGGAGGCCAGGATGGCTAAGCTTCGTCTCTCCTACTTTGGACATGTAGTCCGGAGGAAACAATCGTTGGAGAAGGATGTCATGCTGGGTAGGGTGGAGGGTCAGAGAAAAAGAGGAAGACCTCCAACGAGATGGATCGGCCAGGTGGCATCATTGATGGACTCGGGGGTGGCAGCGGTGGTGAGGTTGGCCCAGGATCGAACATTGTTTCGTTCTGCTGTGCATGGAGTCGCTATGAGTCGGTTCCGACTCTATGGCACCTGACAACAACAACAACAAAGCACAGCAAACTATGTGTTCCAGTCTACTTAGCTCACTAATACCTAGGATATTGATCTGTATGCAGTCCATTACATTTTTGAAAACTTCTAATTTTCATAGATTCATTCATCTTACATTCCATGGTCCAATTATTAATGAATGGTTGCAGCTGTTTCTTCAATTTGAGTTCTGTTCTTTCAGCAAAAGAAGGGTCCAAAGCTATTAGTGTCATCATGGTGAACTCTACTATCTATCTATCTATCTATCTATCTATCTATCTATCTATCTATCTATCTATCTATCTAATCAATAAAGATGGTTGTTAGTGTTGTTTTTAAATGTAGTCTTGTCCATTCCAACACATGGCAGTCCAGTATAGGGTTTCTGTGAAGTGACTGTTGAATTTGAATAACCAACCTTGTGATTGAAACCGATTTTGCAGTTCTATGCTCATTCTGCAGTGACATATAAAGCATAATAAAATTTTGATTTTCTATTATACATATTTATTGCAAGAGTATAAAATCAAAGCAACACATCTAATTTGAATGAAGCACCATCCAGATCCAATCAATGTAGTCATATAGAACATGTTTTTAGGATTTTGCAGTATCCATATAAATATGGAAGCAGGACAATGAAGACTCTGTTTATCAAGAATGTCAAGGAGAGAAAATAACAGATTGTGAAAACATCCATTTCCTGTTAAGATTCATTATACTACAAAGCTACAGATGGTAAGGAAAAAAATATAGGCTATGTGAGAAACTGGAATTTCCCTTTTTATAATATATCATTTACTTTTCATATGAAGACTCCTTGAAATCTAGATCTTTATGGAAAAAGTTCAAAAATTGTTGTTATTTTCCTTTTTATACGTATTCAATTAAATGGTGCATTCTATGCAATTTAAAAACCAGTTTTAAATAATGCATGCAAATATGCTTAATGATTATAGAACATTTGAACGCAAGTTGATATTTCAAATAATTCATATATTAGCTGAAGATCAATTTACCTTATTGTGTTATTTTTCATGTAGTATTGTTATTCTGTTACTGCCATCAAAGTCATTAACCAAGATGTCTTAGTAACATTAAGGAATGAATTTGACATAAATTTTATCTAGTTCATGTAGTGTTATAAGAGGCATATGGGAGGCTATAAACAAAGAAGAGTTTCTTACTGTGCTTTAACCATAAATGTTGCTTGTCAACACTAGCATCTGTAGCATGTAATGATTGAAAATATTTTTCCAAAGTAGAATAAATAAACAGATCCCACAAAATCAATCCTTTCTAATAAGAATATCACTATTTTAAAATTAAGATTTACCACCTAATTCAAACAGTTTATATATTCATAATTCATTGTGGTATGACATGAAAATATTGCAATTTAAAAATACTAGCTTTCCCTAATTATATTTTAGAAGGATTCTTTTTACCTCAAAATGACGTGTGTTGTTGTTAAGTACTGTTGAGTTGGTTCCAATTCATAGTGAGATTTTTAGTATTTTTATAGTGTTTCTAAATCTTTACAGTATTCAGAAGCTTCATCTTTTTTCTCACGAAGTACCTGGTGGTTAGACCTTGTGGTTAGCAGTGTAGTGCATATCCTACAGACCTACAGGCTCCAAATGATGT
The DNA here is from genome assembly GCF_000296735.1 of Chrysochloris asiatica. Lineage (NCBI taxonomy): Eukaryota > Metazoa > Chordata > Mammalia > Afrosoricida > Chrysochloridae > Chrysochloris > Chrysochloris asiatica. The sequence continues at coordinate 183,903 of NW_006408979.1, forward strand.
ATGTTGTTGATGTTAAGTGCTATTATGTTGATTCCAACTCATAACCACTTTCTCTAGGGGTTCCAAGGAGCAGTTGGTGGGTTTTCACCACTGACCTCACTGTCGGCAGTTCATTCTTATCCTACAACCACACACTGGGACCTCAAATGATGCATAATTTTAAATGATTCCTGGTGTCATGCTGTGGGTTAATGCGCTGGACTGCAAGGTCATTTGAACTGCAACATCTGCAGTTCAAGTTCACCAGCTGCTCCTCTGAAACTCTATATAGGGTTATTATGGGTCGGAACTGACTCCATGGCACTTAACAACAACAACATTCTTTCCCTAAGTGTGTATTCAGTTTCATCATACTCTGTTTTGTCTGCTCTTCATTTAAACTATGCCAGTTTAACTTGGCTTGAAATTCAATGTTGCAAACTAACTGTTGTGTTAACTTGTGCATGAGATTTATTTTTTCTAAATATGTTTCTTCAGATATTAAATGAGAATAATATTAATTTTATTCTGAATGCAGGATTCATAAATGTCCATCTTTGTATGTGAAAGAAATCTTTTCATCGCTCATGGAAATATTCTAACATTTTTCTGCAACAATGCTCTATTCTCGTCTTAGCAGTTATGCCTGAATTGACTTTTGCCTATAGTAGTATCTCTACTTATTTTTCAAAGCCTAGCTTAAATATCAGCACCATTTAAACCCATCCTAGCATTCTGAGGAGGAAAAATTCTTTAATTACTACACTCAGATTCATAAATTAGCATAAAGTTAACAGTTTATTGCGCTGTCTCAGGTTATATCTAACTTCAATTGTGAATAGAATCTGTTTTTTTCTTACATAAGTATCAAGTAAGAAGGTTATCAGTTAGGCTACCTTTTTGTATGACTCTAACTTCATTGGCTATGTTCTTATTTTGGAGAGACTTGTGTTTGTTTTGTCTTTTGTAATAAAATAGATTTCCAAAGCCATATTACTTCTTTTTCAGTAAGTTTTGACACCTATGGTCTCAGTGTGTCACTGTGTATATATATA
>NW_006408979.1:185736-187572 GCF_000296735.1 Chrysochloris asiatica
AATGTCCTTCCCCAGAAGTAATGTTATCCTTGCTTCTAAGGAGAAATTTGGACATATGTCTTTGAAGTCACATTTGATTGCTCTTCTGTCATTGTATACTTTCAATATTCTCTAATACGATAATTAAAATACATCAATTTTTCTCTGGTCTTCCTTATTCATTGTTGAGCTTTTGCTAACATATGAGGCAATAGGAAATACTCAGGCTTGTGTCAGGCTCATCTTTGTTTTTTTTTTAACACTTTAAAAAGGGTTTTGTCATCTGAGTTTCCTAGTGCATCCAAACATTTGATTCTTTTCCTGCTACTTCCATGAACAATGATTGTGGATTCAGGCAAAATGGAGTCTTTGACAATTCCAATTTTTCCCCTGTTTACTGTGATGTAAAATATTTGTTCAATAGTGAAGAAATATTTATTTTTACATTGAGCTGCTATCCATACTGAAGGCCATAGTCTTTAATCTTCATTAGTCTTCTTCACTTTCTCCAAGCAATGTTGTGCTACCTGCATAATGTATCTTTTTCCAATCGTGGTGCCAAGTACTGCTTTAAGTAACCTAATTTCTTGGATTATTGCTCAGCATTGTTGTTATTGTTGTTAAGTGCTTTGAGTCCGTTTTGACTCAAAGGGACCCTGTATAGGTTTTCAGAGGAACTGCCAGTGGGATTGCATACAGATTGCAAAGGTATGTTGAAATGTTACAATGCTGCTGCCCATTTATCTTTTCTTTTTTAATGTTTTATTGTGAATTATGTGATAGTTTACATGAGAGAACATTAGCTTTACATTCATTCTATCATATATTGTTTCATTGCCATAGTTACAATCCCCTCCATGCATCTTCAACCAAACAAAGGGTACACGCTGTAAGCCTGCCCCCTGGTCTTCAGTACGCAGCGCCTTTCCCTCTCTGGGTCTAGAGTCCCCAGCTGCTCCATCTCTCCACGTCATCATCTCTGCCTCCATCTCTGGTGTCACTGCTTCTTTGGGTAGAGTCCTGAACTCTGCTCTTCTCCCTAGATGATCCCAGGGACCTCCATTCCTGAACTGCAAAGTAAACCACTCCCCTCCTTTTGCTACAAAATATCTACCTTTACATTTCGAACCCTCACAGTCAGTCCTGATAGCAGGTATTCACTATTGTACCACAAGGGACCAATCCCCATCTCCTTTCATCACTGCCCCCCAAACAGATTGGATACTACTCAATGGAGATTCTACCTTCCTCCATGACCTCTGGATCTAGGGCTCCCTCTTGAAAGCTTATAACCCTCATTTTGGGTAGCCAATATCCAAGTTTCCCATCCCTGTCTACCCTGTGTATCCAGGGGTTGGGATTGATCCTCGCTGTAAAGATTTGTTCCCTCTTTTGAGCTACGGCATCCATAGGTGTAGGTCACATTCATTTAATTGTATCAGATTACTCTTTATTTCCTCTTCTTTCTTCTTCTAGTTGAGTTCTGATAATCTAGCCATTGAAGCCAGGTCAAGTGGGTATTATCTGCAAGTGTTGGTGTTCTTATGTATATGCCCTCTCTCCTTTTCAGCAGGACGCTTCACTCTCCACTCTAGTCCTCTGTGGCTGTGTCACAGCCCTGACACAGGAGTCCCCAGGTCTTGCCAAACTGCTGGCCAACCAGATCTCCACCTGGGTTCCCAGGAATCTATAGAACTTGGTAGGACTTAGCACACAGCTTCATTGCTGCTTTTTCCCTCACTTCCCCTATTGACGACCAACGTGGTCAACAGTCAGAACACATGTCTGCTCATGTATTTCCATTGATTCTTAGTCTTGGAACAGGATTTGCCCTGAGGGGACCCAACCACTTGCCTT
>NW_006408979.1:191395-191976 GCF_000296735.1 Chrysochloris asiatica
TGTTATTTGTGTCTTCTACCTCTTTTCTTTTGTTAGGTTTGCCAATGGTCTGTCAATTTTGTCAATCCTTTCAAAGAACCAGCTTCTTGTTCTGTTGATTCTTTCTATAATTTTTCTGTTTTTGACCTCATTTATTTCTGCTCTTATCTTTAGTATTTCTTTTCTGTTGGTCTGTTTCTAATTGTTGTAAACGTTGTCTTAATGTGTTAATTTTGTTTCTTTCTTCTTTTTGGTTATGTTCATTTATTTCAACGAATTGTCCTCTTAGCACTGCTTTTGCCAAAGATTTGAGTATGCTGTGTTTTCATTCTCCTTTCTTTTAGGAACTTGGTAAGTACACATTTTTTTCCTTCTACTAACCAGTCACTTTTCAGCAGGGTGTTATTCCGTTTCCATGTATTTGACTTAATTTCCTTAGTCTTCCTATTGTTTATTTCTAATTTGATACCATTGTTGTCTGAGAAGATGCTTTGTAGTATTTTGATATTTTTTTTAATTTATGAAGGTTTGTTTTGTGGCCTAACACATAGTTTATTCTGGAGAATGTTCATTGTGCACTGAAAAAGAATGTGTATTGTGCT
>NW_006408979.1:194396-195491 GCF_000296735.1 Chrysochloris asiatica
TTTTTATTGTTTGGTCAATTATATGTATGACCAGTTAGAGTAAAAATTATGTTTTTGATTGTAATGTGTAACTAATGAATCCATAGAAAGTAATAGATGTTGGTAAAGTTAGAAATTACGATGTAGAACTTTTTTTTAAAATTAACCTGACATTTTAAGGAGGATTAGAGAGAAACAGAGTTTCTCACAGAAGGCAGATGTTATCACGGTAACTAAGGAGTATAGAGACACAGGACCTTGTGTTCCTCTTGTACCGCTGATGTAACAATATAATATTTGATTGATTTGTAACTGCTTGTACGTGACTGTTATGAGATGATTGCATATTCTAAATGGGATATAAGAAGCAACAATTTTGAAATAAACAGTCAAGGCAGCAGTCAGAAAGGGAGTCATCAGAGAGAGCCATTACCACCATCTGCCTGAGACTCAAAATGACCCATTGACTCTTTGAGTTTTTTTGTTTGTTTGTTTGTTTGTTTTTTTCATTCACCGACTCCACATCCTCCTATCGAGACCCTCCTAATAATTATGTCAAGGCTGGTCCCCAGAAGACTTGTTTGATTCTTGCTATTCCAGAATGCTGACAATTCTTAAGTTACTCCTTTTCATGTTGTCCAACATGAATCTTAAAACTTTTGTGGATTTTTTAAATCCTTTTTTTTCTGCTTGCTCTTCTATCTTATTGGTATTGAGACACTTGTTCTCCTGTTCACTAATTCTGCCTTCTATGTCTTCTAATCTACTCCTTTGCCATTTCAGTGTATTGTCTATTTCTGATATTCTATTATTAATCATTTGAAACTCTTTCTGTAGGTTTTGAATTGTTTCTAATGGTGTATGTATCTTATTTGATTGTTCCCATAGCACTTTCCTGACTTCCTCCTTATTTTTCTCAACTCCATTGTAAAGTATTTTGACACATGTCATGATCATTTTTCTTAATTCCTTCTCAGGCATTTCCAAGGCTTTCCCTCCTTCCAGAATGTAGTCCAGATCTACCTCTAGGTCATTTGTCTCAAACATTTTATCTTGTTTCTGGACATGTGCTGATATGTCCATCTGTTTTTGCTTCTTGGACATGTTTAGCTGTGG
>NW_006408979.1:196049-201653 GCF_000296735.1 Chrysochloris asiatica
CCCCTGTTCTGGTCTTTTCCCTATTAATAAAAAGTTCAGGGCCGGGTGAGGTCATTTTGAGCTGCCTGTCCCTTTAAATGCTGAGGGTATCTGTGCACATACTTGTCAGAAGAACCCACCAGTGGTGGGGTGGGGTTGTCCAATCACTCAGGCACCTCCTTTAGTCACCAGAATGGAGGTGGGCAGACAGTGAGGGGCCAATGAACAGATACCCAAAAATAAATAAATAAATATCAGAATAAAGCAAAACCAACAAGTATATTGTCCACCTTTGCTCTGAGGTTTCTGCAGTGTTATTCCATGGTGTATCTATTTGCTCCCCTGCTTGGTCTTGCCATTTGGTCTCACCCAGGTTGTGGCCTCAGAACCCAGAAAATTCTAAAGTACAAGATTTCTTACTTCTGCTACAAGTTCCACTAGCTATAAACTTTCAAACTTTTTAAATAGTGCTACCTATGTGGTTCAGTGTTTTGGAGCTCACCCCTGAACCCACTTCATCTGGTATTCTGTGGTATTGCTGAAGGAGATATTCATTGCACTTCTACCCGATCTGCCATCAAGCCCTGCCTCTCCATTTTTCTATTTTTAAGCAATTCAGCTTCCCCCAGTTCTATTGTAAGGACTGACTTGGTATGAATAGGTTTCTCCTGAGCACAATTACCTGGGCTTAAATAATATATAACTTAAGATATGTTATTAACAAATAATACATTTTTCTACAGAAACATGTACTCTGATAATTGCTAATTTTGAAGCATACAAAAGTAAATTGACAAAAAAAAATCATTTTTTCTCTTTTGAAGTATAAGTGTAGTAGACTGATATTGGGCCCTGCTATGGCACTTTAAGGTAAGCATTGACTGACATTCTGATGGTGGCAGTTCAAATCTACTAGTTAGTCTCAGGAACTGTATACAATTCATTATGAATTGGAATTGACTCCATGGCACACCATAACAGACTGATATTTATACAGACATCCATTAAATTTAAATAAATAAAACAATTTTTTACCTACTTTAATTTAACTTAAATAATTGGCACTGTGGGATAATACACTAGACTGAAGTATCAGTTTAAGTCTCAAGGTTGGTGGTTCAAACTTGCTCCTCCTCTACAGGGTCACTATGAGTTAGAACCAACTAGATGACACTTACAACAACAGTCCCAAATGTCGTAATTTGAAATGTAAGATGGTGTTTCTGAATTGGAGTTTATATGCTATCATCAGAAGGATAGATTTCTATTCTAACTTACATGGTGGACTATGTACCCTTCAATATGCTCCCAGTACACAATCATCCAGTAAAAGAATGAAAGATTTTTCATATACAGGAGGTCCAGTATTATGAATAAGTCTGTTTTCATGTGTGTTTTTAAATCAAATTTTTAGTTAAATTGGAAAAAGTGGACAAAATTCTTGTTTAGACTTTCTCTAAAAGGAGGATAAAAGTTTTTCAATTATTTAAAAGCTTTAAATGCAGTAAATGAATATGACTGTGACAAAAATTTTGTTCTAAGTAGGGGTTGCTTCAATCAGTGAGGGAAAATATACATAACATGAAAGGGCAAGTAATTCAGAAAGTCAGACAATACTAACAATAGAACGTACTGCTTCAAGGAGGTTTCATAGTCTAGGAAAACTATGAGGCAGATCTATTTTATCTTATATGGTTATTGTGAATCATAATTTATTCAAAAGCAATGAATTTTTGCATGTATACATATACACACACATATATATGAATACTTGTGTAGCGCTGAGGCTTAGTGCACTGGGTTGTAAAGTCAGTTTGAACCACAAGGTGAGTGGTTCAAGCTAACCAGCCACTCTTTGGAAACCTTATATAGGGTCACTATGAGTCAGAACTGACTTGATGGCACTCAACAACAAAATACATAATGGGGAAACAAAATATTTCATGTAAAATATCTTTATCATAAATATTTATACAGCTACAAGAAAACCAGTTAATGCCATTATTATTTCAATTTATTTTCCAAAGACTCAAGCCATTAATGATGAAATTGAAGAATTCTACAAATTTCTTTAGTGTGAAATTGATCAAACATGCACTTAAGATGTATTGATAGTTGCTTGGGATGGATGCAAAGGTTGGAAAGAATCCCTAGTTTGAAATTATAGCCTTGGTAATAGAAACAATGCTAGAGATCTCATGATAGAATTTTGCAGACCAATATATTTTTTAAACATTAAAAATATCTTTTTTTAAACAACATAAAAGATGACTATATTCATGGATCTCACCAGATGGAATACACAGAAATCAATAAGCATTTCAAGTCCACTTCATTTTCAGGGACCAAATTTTCATTATCTGAATATCGCTGGTTGTGAATGAGTCTTCCTCTCATTCTGATGACATGTTCTCCTTCATATAATACAGGTTCTTGGATTATTTGCTCAGCATATAGATTGAATAGAATGGTGAAAGAACACAACTTTCCTGATTGTAAACCATTCAATGTCCTCTTGTTCCTCATGAGCACAAATAAGTGTTTAGAAATACTCACTCTATACAATAAGGTCAATAATTTCTCATGAAGTCTAAAGTCTAAAAACTATGCCTAGTCAGTAAAGCAAGGTAAACTTCTTTTTGGTATTTCTACTTTCAGCCATAATCCATTTGCAATCAGTAATGATATTCCTCATTGTATGTCTTTGAATTCTGTTTGAAACTTTGCCAGTTCCATTCAATGTACTGTTACATCCATTTTTAAAATATCTTTTGCAAAAATTTACTTGCATGCGTTATTAATGATATGGCCCAATGATTTATGCATTCCATTGGATCACCTCTTTATGGCATGGGTACAAATATGGATCTCTTCCAATGAATTGACCAGGTAGTTGCCTTCAATTTTTTGCTGGCATAGTTGAGGTAGTGCCTCCAGTTCTGCCTCAGTTTTAGTAAGATTTAAATTTGTAATCCACCAATTCCTGTAGCCTTGTTCTTTGCCAGTGCCTTCAGTGTAACTTGGACATCTTCATTCAGTATCATTAGCTCTTAATCATATGTTACTTCCTGAATGTTTGAACATAGACCATTTCTTTTTAGTACAGTGACTCTGTGTATTCCTTCAATCTTAGTTTGATGCTTTCTTCATCATTCAATATTTTGCCTAAAGAATCCTTCAGTTTTAAAATTTGTGGATTGAATCTTTTCCTCTGTTCTTTCAGTTTGAGAAATGCTCAATGTATTTTTCTCTTTTAATTTTCTAATACCAGATCCTTATACATTTCATTGTAATATTTGACTTTGTCTTCTTGAGCTGCTCTTTGAAACTTTCTCTTCAACTCTTTTGTCTCATTTTTTTTACATTTGCCTTAGCTGAAGATCAATTTTCAACATCTCATCTGACATGCGTTTTGTTCCTTCTTTCTTGACTTCTTAATTTCATTTTTGTTTTTTTCTTTTACGATGTTCTTGATGTCATCCCACAGATCTTTGATCATTAATGTCTTATGCATCAAATCTGCTCTTGAGATGATCTCTAGATTCAGGTGGGATATATTCAAGGTCATATTTTGGTTGTTGTGGACTTGTATTAATTTTCCACATCTTCAACCTGAACTTATATATGAGAAATTGATGATCTTTTCCACAGTCTGCCCTTGGTCTTGTTTTGGTTGAAGCTATGGAGCTTCTCCACTGTCTCTTTCACATATATAGTCAATTTTATTTCTGTGTATTCCATCTGGTGAGTTCGATGTTTATAATCATTTTTTATATTACTTAAAAAGATATTTGCAATGATCAAGTCATTGATCTTGTAAAATTGTTTCTTGGGATCCACACTCTCATTTCCATCACTAATGCCATATTTTCCAACTACTGATCTTTCCTCTTTGTTCCCAACCTTTGCATTACAATCGCCAATAATTGTGAATACATTTTGATTGCATGCTTGATCAATTTCAGATTCTAAAATTTGGAAGAGTCCTTCAATTCTATCATCACTGGACTTAGTGCTTACTGTATATATTTGAATAATTAACTGGTGTTTCTTGTAGGTAGATGAATATTATCCTATAACAAGCAGCATCATAATTCCAGATGGATCTTGAAATGTTCTTTTTTGATGATTCATGCAACTTTATTCACCTTCAATTTGTCATTTCTGCCATAGAAAGCCATATGATTATCAGATTCAAACAGGCCAATACCAGTCCTTCTCTGCTAACTAATGCTAAGAATATTGATGCTTATCTTGTTTAAATTTTTAAAATATAATCTCCAGTTTTCCTAGGTTTGTCCTTCATGCATTCCATGTTCCAATTATTAATGGAGCCCTTTTCTCTCATTTTAAGTTGTATCCCCATCAACAAATCAAAGTCCTGAAAGTTTTATTCAATTTTTTCAAAAGGTCAACTCTACTTTGAGGAGTCAGCTCTTCCCCAGTCATATTTTGGCTGTCTTCTAACTTGAGGGGTTCATCTTCTGGAACTATATCTGACAATATTTTTGTGCCATTCATCATGTTTCAATATTCACTATTCTTGTCAGAAGCAATAATTATTGCCTTCAAAACAACTACTTTGAGAAATGGAAAGCCAGCAATGAAGATATGGCCTAAGTTCAAACACCTTCCATAAACTCACCTGGAGATGACAGAGAGAAGAAGAAAGGCAGGTTGATCTGAAGTATGGTAAGACCTGGGGACTCCTGAGCCCATGTGCAAGGACATAGCCAAGGAGGACTAGAGCGGAAAGTAAAGCATCCAGATGATACGAACTGAGGAGAGACGCACAAGAAAGCCCAAACTTGTAGACAGTACTCATTTGACCTAGCCTTGATGACTTGATGATCAGATCTTAACTAGAGGAAGATAAAAAAGAAAGAAAGAATTTTTTTTTTTTTTGATAATGGAAACAAGTTTAAATAACTACAATTTGATAAACTTGACCTATACTTATGGATGTAGTAGCTCTAAATGCCAACTCAGAAGGAATAAATCTTAATATTAAGGATCAATCTGATCCCCCTATATACATGGTTATTAGGAATGGGCAACTTAGACATTGGCTACCTAAAATGGGGGAACTATAAAAGGCACAAAGTGCCTCATTTACAAGTTTTCAAGAGGGAGTTTAGTTTCAGAGTGTGCAGAGGAAGTTAGAACCCACACTGGGGGCACTGAATACTTTTCATCTTGTCTAAACAGGTCTGGTGAAAGGAGATGGGTATAAGATTCTTATGATTCAATAGTAATTGGTATCATGACTAATTATAACTGTAAAAGTAGAAGTATTAGCAAAAAGGGGGGAGTAGTTATCCTTACAGTTCAGAAACAGATGACCTATATAGGACCATCAAAGAAGAAGAGCACAAGAGAATGTGGGACCCTATTCAGAGAAACAGTGACATGAGAGATGGAGGCAGAGATGAAGACATGGAGTAATAGAGCAACTGAAGACTCTATACTCCTGGAAAAAGAAATGCTGAGTGTTGGTGGCCAGGAGGCAAGCTTGCAGAATGTGCCCTTTGGTTGTTTAAATTATTATATATTCTTAAGTGTTTTGTATTATTGTTGTTGTTGTCAGGTGCCATTGAGTTGGAACCAACACATAGCAACCCCATG
>NW_006408979.1:202123-203775 GCF_000296735.1 Chrysochloris asiatica
GAGATTATAATCATTGCATTGAAACTATGAGTGTAAAACTGATCTTCTCCCATGTAAACTATCACTCAATTCACAATAAGAACTTATAAAAATAAAATAACTGCTTTTGTCTTGAATGCATTAACGTAATGATTTCTGGTAAATTTCAGTTGACATTTTAACTAAAAACAAAGATTTAAGAGATAAATGTTTAAAATATGAATGAGAAACCACCGACATTGACTAAAAATCATATTCCCTTATGAATGTACTATTTGTTTGTTTCAACAAGTTTAGTTAAGTTTGCTTCAAAGTGAAAGAATCATAAGTGTTAGTACTTGTACCATCTTAGATTTTTGACTCTAGGATATGTTGCAGGTTGTCGGTTGATGGCTGGCAAAATCATGTCTTGTATTTAATTTTGTAACAAATTTTCTTCCCTGGATCGAATGGCATTCTCATTTTGCAGGGATTCAAATGCTCCCAATAGTTCATTTCTTAAAGATTTTATTTGTTAATGCCTCCTAAGAACTCATTTAAAATTTATATAATGCTACTGGTATGGCACTTTAGGATAAGCACTGAACTGCTAATCACATTGGTTGGAAGTTCAGACCCACCAGCCACTTCCGGCAAATCAATGGTAGCTATGAATCGGAAGCTATTCAATGGCACATAACAACATAGTAACCACTCATATTTGATTGAAAAATATAATCAAAGTATTAAAGTTTAAAATTTCTAAGCAATCACTACTTCAACAATACTCAAAGAGACACCATATACATTACTTACTCAAAGTTGAAGAATTTACAAACCAAAATACCTGTTTTAAAAAAAATGAAAAGAAAATGATTGGAAATGTTTAATGCTACTAGATATACTTTAAATATTTAAAAATTGTAAGTGCTTTACTTACTTTGTGCAATCTATTTTATTTAAAGTCTGAATTGTACATTTGCTTCTCTTACACATGACTACCAATATTATATATTAAAAACAGTGAAAGAAGAAAGAAAATATAACTAAGAGTGGAAATTTGATTTGAATCACATTTTATGTAATGAAATTGTTTTGAATTATAATTCTACAATTTTTGTTTTGTTTTGCACATGCAAGTTGCTTTTAACAGAGTTTCCAGATTCCAAATAGCCACCAGAGTACTAGGATGAAAAGCCCACCCTATGATTCCAATAAATCCTTAAGTGTTATGCCCATTCATAATGACTAACTTGCACACACAAAACATGATAATGACAATAGTGAAAGCAATTTTGATTACTTTCAGACAGTAGAAAACACATAACAAGAAAAGCTTTATCACCATTAGCTCTCCATGGCTTTAAAGCTGTTGGGACAGGGATAAAAATGTACATGGATACCTCCTTTCTTTCACTTAAGACAAAGTAGCTAAAGGATATTCACTTATTCAGATTACTATTCCAAGAGTATTCACTTATTCAGATTAATACTCCAAGAGTTTTATATTTCACTACACAGAGTGTTCTCTCCCAAGATGGCGGCACCTGAAACAGCTGAGTGTCTTGATCCAGAATACAATGGATTTCTGGATTCCCTTCAAATTCCCCAACTGTAAACCCTCCACTCCTCAAAACATACCTTTATATTTGTTTCAGAGTTCCAACACTATCTCGTGAGCCTTCTTGGCCCAG
>NW_006408979.1:206812-213787 GCF_000296735.1 Chrysochloris asiatica
GCAAGTGTTCTATTCTGATCACCCCAAAAGGAAATTATATAGTGGAGGCACAAGAATTATTGGCAAATAATCTTATCTCTTTAAACTTAGTATTTCGGCATTAGGTTTCAGAGGGGGAAATGAACATAGACCAATGATGTTTTCAAGGTTTAAGTTTATTGTTCTAGTAAGGTGCCTTCAAATTGGTAGCAAATCATAAACTGAAGAACTATATCCTTTCACTAATTAATAACTACAGTTTATAAGTTGATCCAAAACTTAACTATTTGAAGAAACAATAACTAATATCATGATAAACAGAGAAAAGATTGATGTTGTCAAAGCCTTCACTTTGTGTCCCCAATCAACACTCATGGAAACAGCAGTTAAGAAATCAAAAGGCATATTACATTACACAAATCTGCTGCAAAAGGCCTATTTTAAAGTGTTAAAGAGCAAAATAGCAATTTGATGACTAAGGTGTGTCTTGTCCAAGCCATAGTATTTTCAATTGTCTCATACAGTTGTGAAAGTTGGACTGTGTATAAGGAAGACAGTAGAAGAATCCATGAATTTGAATTGTAATGATAATGAAGAGACTAGAAAGGACCATGGACTGCCAGAAAATCAAGTTAATCTGTCTTTGTAGAATTAAAGATAACACACTCTTAGAATTAAGGATAATAAAATGCCCTGGATATGCTATCAGGGGGGGATCAGTCCCTGGAGGAGGACATCATGTTTGGTAAATAGAAACTCAGTGAAAAAGAGGAAGACCCTAATGAGATTGATTGACACTGTAACTTCAATAGTGGCTTTAAGCATAATAATTGTGAGAATTGCACAGTATTTAGTTCTTCGTACATAGAGTTGTCTTAATTCGACACTGATTTGAAGGCGCCTAACAACAGCACTGCAGGATAATGCACTGGACCAAAAGTTCTGTTTGAATTGCAATGTTGGCATTTGCCAACACCACCACCATCAAACAACAGGAAAGCATATGAGAATTAAAAAGAATCATTTTATAAAATGTGTACATATAGTAAGTGATATAAATTGGTGCATAGCATAATGGTTGAGTTGATATCTATTGGAGCATATAAATTAAGTTATTTAATGTCTACTTTGGTTCCTTACTATTAAACATATTGATCATATGCAGATGATACAAACAATCTAGCTTCTTCAAAAATTAAAACATAATCTCAAAATTATTCTCATCACAATGGCAAAATTGCATATTGCTGTATACTGAGATATTTGTAAAATCAAAATCAACTGCTGTGAAGTGGATTCTGATTCTATTATGTCAGAGTAGAACCTGTTTCATAAAATTTTCAGTGGTTAATAGTGTTGAAATAGCACACAAAGTCTTTCTTTTGAGGTGATTCATACTAGACGTGTACCTCTATTTGTTGTTGGTGTTATGTGCCATGGAGTCAGTTCCGACTCATAGAGACTCTGTACAGGGTTTCCAAGGCTGTAAATCTTTAGGGGAGCAGAAAGCCTCATCTTTCTTGCGTGGAACAGCTGGTAGTTTCGAACTGCTGACCTTGTGGTTCACAGTCCAATTTGTATCCACTATGCTACCAGAGCCCATCGTACCGCTAGTAGCTGGGTGCTTTAACCATATGCACCATCAATGGCTCTGAAGTCAGATTGTTAGGAATGGTTTGCTGTTTTGGAAGGATACACAATAAATTAATCAAATGAAATGAAAGTAGTGCAGCTTCATAGAGTTGTTGCTGTTGTTGTTGCTAAGTACTATTGAATCAGTTCCAACACATAGTGATGCTGTATAGTATTTCTGAGGCTGCAAATCTATGTTTACTTATACAGAAAATCTCAACTTTCTCCTGCACAGTGGTTGGTGGGCTCAAACTGCTGATCTTGTGGTTAGCAGTCCAGTGCTTGTACTACAGAGCCACAGTGGTACAGCTTAAATGATACAAAATGCTTAGAAGGATACCATAGTTATTAATACTGTGTCTTCTATTTCAAATAATATATACCTGCAGTTTTTTTCTTATAGATTCAGGTAAAAAAAAAAAAAAAATGTTCTACAAGATCTTAGTCCTTTGTGTCTGATATTCATTAAATTTGACATCTTGAAAAAAATACACCGACACTTGGTAAATTTTAACTGGATTTTCCTTCTTTGTAATTTAATATATGTCAAAGCTATTTGATTCATATGTAGAGATAAAAAGAATGTGTAACCAAAGCTGAGTATCTTAATAGCTCAAAGCATTCTTAATTGATGGGATTATTAGGAGCATATTAGAAATAAAAGTTTTCAAATCATTTCTATTTGAGAAATGTAAGTTTTTCCCTTTAAAATAATAAACCCTTAGACATTTCATCATGAAGCCAATTTGTTTTTGACAGTTGACATCATGCTAGTTCTTATACTCGAAGAAGGTTAATCCTGTAGTAATAAAAATCTTAGCATACATGTTTTCACACTAAAATTCACTATGAACAATTGTTTCTGTGATTATAGTTGTAATGACTAATAGCATTATATTTTTTCCTAATTTATTTTGAAGATCAAATGAACATATTGAGATATAATTTTTTGATAAAGTAGACATTTAATAACCCAAAACTTTTAGCTAAGCAATGGTAAATTAAAACTACATGTATGCTTCATATTTTCTCTGCTGGAGAACAAATTAAAATGTATATCCATTAAATTAGACTGAAATTCCCCAACTTTTCTTAAAATAATATTTATTTATGTTTTCTTTTCTAATAACATGTACTTACATACTTTAGAGACATATAATAATGTATCTCAAATTTATATTATTTGTTGATGGAATATATTGAGATATTAAAGTAAAAAAATCAGTTACTACACTGATGATAACAGAACAAAATCACTTTTTTCTTTTATTCCATTTTTTTCACCAAAGAATTTCTAAAAATGAAAGAAAATGTGAGAGAGAAATTGAGAAGGTTCTATTAAACATGTGGTCATGATGGTGTGCCACAAAGTTGGTTCAGACTCATAGCAAATCTGTATAAATTTTCTGAGGCTGTAAATCTTTCCAGGAGCAAAAAAGCCTCATCTTTATTTCAGGAAATGGCTGGTAGTTTCACTGCTGACCTTGACGTTAGCAGCCTGACTCATACTTATTGCATAACACCATAGCAGTGTAACATAAAATATGATTCAAAACATACATTTGAAGGGAGGCATTATAATTTCATTAATTTGTTTGTAAGCTTTAATAATACATTTCTGAAAACAAATCTCTATTATCAGTAGTTATACAAAGAGCTAACCATTTATATTTTACCATCTGCACACAAAAACAGAAGCTTTACGAGAATAACAAAATATATTTTTGGTATATAAATGATGGTTATCTCCTTTCCTATCAGTTGGCATAAATTTGCTTAGTAAGATGTTGCAAGATGATCTTGAATTCCATCTTTCTTGCAGTCCACAGCACTCCTGAAAAAATAATTGTATTGTTGCTGCTAGGCGTTGTTAAGTAAGGTCTGACAAATATAATCCTATGTAGAAGAGAAAGAAACACTACTCAGTCTTCACCACTCTCACAATAGTTGTAATGTTTGAATGTTTGAGTCCATTGTTAATGCATCAGTTAGTTGAAATATACCAATGCTTGAAATTCTGCTTTTCAATAATTCCCTCAGAGAAGCTTGAACTTCTTCTCTCAACAAACATATATTGTTGCTATTTTTAGGTGCAGTCAAGTCTGTTGCAGAGACTGTGAAGAAAATAGAATGTCTTTCTCCTGTAGAACAGTTTATGGGCTTGAACTGCTGACCTTGTGGTCAATAGTCCAATCCTTATCCAACAAAGCTATAGTGCTCCCTAATAATGGTATGTTAGTAGTGCCATTGAGTTGGTTTCAACTAATAACAATACTCTATAGTGTCAGTGTGGAGTTCTGGTGTGTCGTTGTGAGTTAATGTGCCAGACTGCAAAGCAGTTTGAACTGCAAGGTTGGCGGTTCAAGCTTACCAGCTGTACTTATCCCATAGTGACACACAATATATTGGTCTCTGTGCTCAATTCACATCTTTCTTTAGGTATCAGTGAGCATGCCATTTTATTAGTCTTTCTGTGTGGTTCCTCTTGGCCAATTCTGCTCCCTTTTATAACTGACCTTGTTCTCAAAATATAGCCTGTGACACCTTATCTATTACCCAGTTCTCAGCAGATATCTTCAGGATTGTGTAGCTTCAGGATCCATCACAGACTTCCCCAAACCTTAAACAGCAATCTTGGAACAATTGTAGGCCAGTTGCAACTCCAGCTCTAACCAAGCATTGTGACAGCTCCCCTACACACAAGCACTGCTAGTGAGTGACATTCTGCTTAGTGTAGCACTCTCAGGCATTCCCTGCTCAAATCAGCACTAAGGGCTCAGAACAAGGCCCTGCTCTCCAAGTAGTCCATGCACCACCATACCTTTTCTGTGGACAGCTTTGACCTTGCATTGTTGTTTTTGTTTTGCAAGCTGCTTTATCCCTTGTCATCATTTCTTCTCTGTGAACCATATCTTTCCATCCTCACGGCCGACACCTCCATTTCTCCTATTCACTGCTGGCTACCTGTTTTCTACCAGATCCAACTCTGTACAGAGTTTATCTTTCCATCACTGTTAGAGCTATTCTAAAGTGTTACAGACTCACTGTAACAATTCTTTATTGAGTCTAGGAGGATCTCAGCACAGCCATCCTGTAGCCAAAGACCATGACCCTCTCTTGACTCTTGTTTATTAAAACGTATTAAGATATAATGTCTGTGTTTATGTAGGTCATTTCTAATCAATTTCAAAGCCAGATCATCTCAACATGATCAGAGCTCAACCAATCATTTTTAGCTGTGATGCTGAAATCCATACCACTGGTATTTTGAGATCCAGCAGAGTCAGACATGATGAACAGGTGTCAACTGAGCTTACAGATAAAGAAAGACTAGGAACAAGGAGAAGCAGACTACTTCCTTGAAGGTGTTTGGATAGTATCCTATCACAAACAAGATCGATCTTGAAATATTCTTTTAAATGATGAATGTGATGCCAGTCTTCATTTCTTCCTGGATCTGATATACTTCTTTTTCATTTCATCAGCTTATTATAATTGTATTCATGAGCTAACCATAATGCTGATTTATTATAGTGGTATTACAATTACTTCCTTGGTCACATCAGATCAGTCTTATTCTTCTACATGCAAGCCTGATTATGGTGAAAGTTCCCTCTTCTCGCTTTCCTTTAATTAGACTCTCCTGATAGGTCATATCATTTCTTGCATTCTTTGTGGCTTGTCTGTGGTTAGGCCCTTAGTCCCCGTTCTAACTGTCTAGCAATAGAATAGGCCACCTGTTCAGTGCAAAGAACAGGAAGTCAGAGGAGGGACTTAATTCAAGATCCAGATCATCAGAGAGCAATCAACATTGCTTGAATGCCAAATATATTGGAAGTATGCCACACTCCCACAGAGGCTTTCCTATAGTTGATTGCCTGCTCATAGCAAACCTCATCATAGAGTTGATTACACTGTATTAGATCTCACCATGGGTGGCAGCTATATATCAACTGCCAAACCACTGAGAATCCTGACCCTGTCATGTTGACAGGAAGCCTTAACTAACACTATCCATCCCTTGTCAAATTGGCATCTAAATATATCTCCTTAAACTAGACACAATCTCTAAATAAAGACAACTAAAAATAGTTTTTGCACCTAACAGGACTCAACTAATATGCATACAACTTCAAATGCATCGTGTATTTTATAAGTGAAAAATACAGACATATTTGGTGCATATATACAAGAAAAAAAACTACTCATAACAATTACAGTTCTCATTTCAGCAACTAGTTCTGTGGTCTTAGCAGATACTACCTTCTTCCAACACCCATTCAATATTATTTTTTCCTTCAGCAAGAACTTCAACTAGTTGTGACCCTTTTCTTGATGGGGTAACCCAAACCTTTATTTCAGAAGTGTCTGG
This sequence comes from Chrysochloris asiatica, assembly GCF_000296735.1. NCBI lineage: Eukaryota > Metazoa > Chordata > Mammalia > Afrosoricida > Chrysochloridae > Chrysochloris > Chrysochloris asiatica. The sequence goes on from NW_006408979.1 coordinate 212,796, forward strand.
GTCATTGTTAGTCATCATAGAATTGGTTTGCTGTAGGTTACAATTGACCATAATCACAGGGCATGGTAATACTAAAAAATTTCCTGGGTTCCATACATATTATTCTTTAATTTCTCTATGTCTTACCAATCAGATGCTCCCTTGGTAACAAGCATCACCCACACCACCCCTTCTTTGTCTGTTGTTCCAAAAATATGAGGATCCCAAAGTGATCAATGAACATTCTTAACTTTCAGTTTGATGGAGTCAGTGTGGGCATATATATCCCTTTGGAACTAAAATATCCAGACCCAAATAACATAGCACCATGGGGAAGGAAGCAAACATTTTGCAAATGGGTCAATAGCTATAGTGATAAGTGGTGCCAATCACATTTTTCACACCTTGCATCCTGAACCCATGAATTCAGGCCATGGGAGAAATAGCACAATATATTTGTCTGATTTAGAGCATATACAGATTTCTGAAGAATTGCATCTAGTTGGGGCTCAAATTATATCTTCAGAAGGCCATTCCATAGTTCAATCAAACTGCCTGCTTCAGAATGATGAGGAACATGAAAAGATACATGAATTCCATCAGAATTGATCCTTTGTTGATCTTCACTTACTGTGAAATGAAACCCTAGATCTAAGGTGATGGTTTGTGAAATACCATGATGCCACCATGAGTTGCCAAGGACTTCATTCTACTTGGGTCAACTCAACACTCACGGAAGCAGCAGTCAAGAAATCAAACGTTGGTGCGCCTGATCCAAGCCATGGTGTTTTCAATAACCTCATATGCATGCTAAAGCTGGACAGTGAATAAGGAAAACTGCAGAATTGATGCTTTTGAGTTATGGTGTTGCAGTAGAATATTGAAAGTGCCATGGGCTGCCACAAGAACCAATAGACTCATTCTGGAAGAAGTGTAGCCAGAGTACTCCTTGGAGGCAAGGATGGCCAAATTTTGTCTGTCAAACTTCAGACTTATTGTCAGGAGGGACCAGT
>NW_006408979.1:214678-231454 GCF_000296735.1 Chrysochloris asiatica
CCCATGCATATCTTTCATTCCTGTCACCATGGCCACTTTATTTAGATGGCCATTTGCACAATGAAAGAAGTGGTTGAAGAAAGAGAATGATTCATTTTCACAGAACATACCATCCTATCCAATTGATTGTTAAAATCCTCCTCTGCTGAGGTAACCCTTTGATTAGCCTTCACATGATATGCACATATCTTCAGTTTAGGGCCCCATTCCTACTTCTTCTCAAAACTACCTGTCACCAATTTTACAAGCATGTTCCTTCCAAGTGCATGACCATCCCAACAAATCTTTGTCCATAGTCCATGAATAACTCACTATACATGTGTATACCTGGTCATTTCTCCCTACAAGCAAAAAGAATGACAATGCATACTTCTTGAAGTTCTGCCCATTGAGAGTACTTCTCTTCACCATTGTCCTCCAGGGAGTCTCAGAAAGGAGATAGCATTATTGCTTTCTATTTCTTAATTGTGTTTTTATATTGTACAGAACCACCTGTAAACCAAGCATCAGTTTTCTCTTCTTCAGTCAGTTGATCATAAGGAACTCCCTACGAGGCTATAGGTACAGATTAGGAGAGGGAAGGTAATGTGACAGGAGTGGAGAGCATGTATATTTAGATCATGTCCTTATGTAACTTATCTATTCCTTTACATCCTGTCTCATATATACCTACCTTCATTCACCCTGTCTCCACTTCCAAATAATGATGGAGTGTTACTGTGTACATCTAACTTTATTATTCTGTGGGCCTGACAACTCCCAGTTAATAATGGGTAGTTCAGGTTGCATGGCAACTAGATACACCATGGTTAAGTGTTCAGTCTCTACTAGTGCCCAGTAACAAGTAAAAAAAAGTTGATTCTCAAAAGGAAGATTATTATCTGCATAGGAGAGCATGACTTTCATTCCAGAGACCTCAATCTACGTCTCTATTTGCCACTGACACTTCAAGTATCGTTCAATCAGTTGGATAATATGGCCAAAATGGGAGATTGGCTTGCCTGGCAACATGAATTTGTTGCAGACTCTTCTCTTATTCTGGGTCCCACTCCAAACTAGGACTTTTTTGAGTCACTTGATAAATTAGTTGGAGTAGCACAACCAAATGAGGAATGTATATTTCCTCTAAAATCGGACAAGGCCTACCAAGTATTATGCCTCTTTTTTTGTTGTGGATGTGACCAGATGCAGTAACTTATCCTTGATTTTAATACACATATATAGACATGCCCCACACAACTTAACTCCTATAAATTTTATTGAGGTGGTTTATTGTTGTTGTTGTTAGATGCCAATGAGTCGGTACCAACCCATTGCAACCTTATGCACAGCAGAGCTCCTTATTGAGGTTGTTGTTGTTGTTGTTGCTAAGTGCTGTTGAGTCAGTTCTGACTCATAGTGACCTTGTACAGGGTTTCTGAGGCTGTAAATCTTTACGGAAGCAGAAAGCCTCATCTTTCTCCTGCAGAGCAGCTGGTAGTTTCAAACTGCTAACCTTAAGGTTCACAGCCCGATTTGTAACCACAACGCTGTAAGCACCTAAATTTCATTGGGGTAAATCCCCAGCCTCTAACACAGACATGTTTTACCAATAAGTCTAAAGTCATTGATAGCTTTTTCTTACTAGGTCTAATCAGTATAATGTCATCAATGTAATTGACCAGTGTGATGTCTTGTGGTGCAAAAGTGTGATCACTGGGAACTAAATGATGACACAGTGCTGGAGACTTATGTACCTCTGAGGTAAGATAGTGAAGCTATATTGCTGACTTTGCCAGGTGAAGACAAGCCACTTCTAACGATCCTTCTGAATTGGAATCTTGCAAAAAGGCAATGAACAGATCTATAGCTGCATACTGGAAAAGACCTCTTTAAAGTGTTAAAGAGCAAAGAAACCAGTTTTAGGACTAAAGTGTGCCTGACTTAAACCATTATATTTTCAATGGTCTCATTGACCAGTGAAGAAGGAAGGCCATAGTAGAATTGATGCATTTGAATGACGGTGTTGGAGGAGAATATTGAAAGTATCATAGACTGCCAGAAGAACAAATAAATTTGTGTTGGAGGAAGTATGGCCAGAATGTGCCTTACAAACAAGGATGGAGAGACTTTGTCTCTCATACTTCATATATGTTATTGGGAGGAATCAGTTCTTGGAAAATATATTATGCTTATTAAAGTAGAGGGTCAGTGAGAAATAAGAAGACCCCCGAAAGATGGATTGATATAGTAGCAGTGCCAGTGTCCTTGAGTGAAGGAATGATTATGAGTATTAAGCAGGACTGAACAGTGTTGCAATCTGGAAAAACAACTGCAGTCACAGCTTGATTAACTTTACAAACATCCACAGTTATTCTCCAACATCTATCTGTTTGTTTGTACAGGCTGGATAGGCAAATTAAATGGAGATGTGGTGGAAATCTCCACACCTGCATCCTTCAAGTCCTTGATTGTGGCACTAATTTCTACAGTTTCTTCAGGAATGCAGTATTGCTTTTTGGTTTACTATTTTCCTTGGCTAAGGCAGCACTAATGACTTCTACACAGAGTTTCTGACCACAATACCTTTTATTCAGAAACATCAACAGCAACTATATATGTGGACATCACCAGATGGATTGCATAAAAATCACATTGACAATGTCTGTGGAAAGAGATAATGGAGAAACTCAATATCACCAGTCAAAACAAAGTTACAGGCCAATTATCGAGCATCGGTTTTACACCATAGTTTCATTGCAATGATTACAGTCTCCTCCATGCATCATCACTCAAAAATATTTGCTCCTATTCCCTCTGTTGTTTTTGTTTGTTTTTTGTTTTTTCAGGGGGAGGTTGTACACAAAAACACTCAAGAATATGTAATAATTTAAACAACCAAAGGGCACATTCTATAAGCCTGCCTCCTGGCTGCCAGCACTAAGTCTTTCTCTTTACATGAGTCCTCAGCTACTCTCACCATGTCCTCATCTCTGCCTCCATATCTGGGGTTGCTGCTTTTCTGGATAGGATCCCACATTCCACTCATGCTTTTCTTCCTTGATGGTCCTCTGTTTCTGGGCTGTAAGATTAACGACTCCCCTGTAAACGTCTACCTTTAAAGTTGTGGCAGTTGCAATTAGTAATGATAACAATTACTCACTACTAAATCATAGCAATCTTATCCTCATCAATTATCACCAGACCCTTCTTTATATCTAAGGATTGGTCAGACGTTTCCAGTGAAAACATTGCTCAGGTCCTTTACCTGCTCCATCAGGCCCAAGACTGCCACTCTGGGAGCCAGCTAAGACCTGCCAATCAGAAAACACCAGTTTTCTTGCCTCCACTACAAATTCTACTGGCTGTAATCCTTCAAATGTTCCAAGTGGTCCTTTATATGTATTTCAGAGTTCTAGGACTGTCCCTTGAATCTGCTTCATCCGGTATTCTGTGTTATTGAAGGCGGAAGTCTGAACCACACTTCCCTCTAATCCACCATTAAAAACTATGACCTTTTTTATATCTCATCTGAATTTAAAGACCATCTTAAGAACAGACTCAATGCATTGCATACTAATGACCAAAGACGAGAAGAGTTTTAGGATCGTATCAAGAATATCTACATGAAGAAAGCAAAAAGTCCTTTAAAAACAGGAAAGAAAGAAAAGACAAAAATTGATGTCTGAAAGGCCTCTGAAGCTTGCTCTTGAACACAGAAGTTAAAGTGACTGAATAAAATGAGAATTTAAGAGAGCTTAAATAAAACGTCAAAGAGCAGCTTGAGAAGACGAAGTCATGTACTATAAGTGCAGAGATATGAATGTGAAAACAACAAAGGAAGACACACTCAACATTTGTCAAGCTGAAAAACTGAAGAAAAATTCCAAAAGAAGATGGAAGATATATACACAGAGACACTGTAGCAAAAAGAACTGGTCAATGTTCCGTCATTTCAATAAGTATTACATGATGAAGATTCTATGGCTTTGAAGGAAGAATTACAAGCTTACTGAAGTCTTGGGCAAAAAACAAGGCTACAGGAATTAATGAAATAAGAACTGAAATATTTCAACAAACTGATACAATGTTGAAGGTGCTCACTAATTTACGCCAAGAAATTTGGAACACAGCCACTTTGCCTACTGATTGAAAGAGATCCATATTTTTGCCCAGTTCAAAGAAATGTGACCCCAAGGGATGCAGAAGCTATAAAACAATATTATTAAATTCATATGTAAGTAAAATTTTGCTAAAGATAATTCTAACATTATTGCAGCAGTATATTGACAAAGAGCTACCAGAATTTCAAGCAGAATTCAGATAAAGATGTGAACAAGAGGCATCATTGCTGGTGTTAAATGATCCTGGCTGAAAGTAAAAATTTGCAAAAGATGTTTGCAATTGCTTGGTTGACAACACAAAACATTCAGATATGTGAATCATAACAAACTATAGATATCACGGTAAGAAATGGTTATCTGAACACTAGATTGTGTTCATAAAGAACCAGCACATAGAACAATAGACAGTTGTTTGAACAGAATAATGGGATGCTGAATGGTTTAAAATAAGGAGAGTTTTGCAAACTTACTCAATACGTATGTGGAGGAAATAATTTGAGAAGCTTTAGAAATATGTATGAAGAAAGCAGTATCAGGATTGGAGGAAAAATCATTAGCAACCTGAGATACGCAGATGTCACAAGTTGACTTGCTGGAGCAAAAAAGGACTTGAAAAACTTACTGAAGAAGATCAAACACTATAACCTTCATTACAGTTTGCACCTGAAGTTAAAGAATAGAAAATTATTACAAGAGTGAGTCAAAAATTATCAGCGCTCTGGTTATATCATTTATTTTAATCAATTTTTAGAAAAAACAAACAAACATCATTTTCAATATAATATTGTTTTCCAATACACTTTGCAAATCTGTAGCAAGATTTCATAATCCCTTACTAAAAAATGTTTTTGACTGAGTTGTGAGCTACGGATGCACTGTTATCTTCACTTTATCAGAATTGAATCTTCGTCTTCCAAGTACTGCTTTCAGGGGACCAAAAAAATGAAAGTCCAATGGAGCAATATCAGAATGATAGGGAGGATGTTTTAACATTTCAAAATGAAGTTTCTGCAGTTTCAACAGTTTGGGCAAGATGTGTATTGTCAGTTAAAGATCACAATGCCTTTTGATAACAGTCCTGTGTGTTTAATCCAAAGTTTAGACTTCAACTTTTGTATTAGCATCTTATTGTAATGAGTATATTGTTGATTGTTAAGCCTTTTTCCTAAGTGTTCCAATACTAGCTCTTTAAAATCACAGAAAACTGTAAGCATAAATTTTCCAGCTGATGGTTGACTTTTGAATTTTTTCTTGGCGACTGAGGAAGTTTCCATTTTATGCAGTGCAGTTTACTCTTAGGTTTATGGTGATGAATCCATGTCACCAGTAACAAATTTTTAAAGAAACTTTCACCTTCTTTCAAGTATCAGTCCAAATTTTGTTTGCAAATGTGCAAATACTTCTATTTGTGCTCTTCCATGAGATGTTTTGGTACCCATCTTGCACAAACTTGAAACCCAAGTCTGTCATGGATTGTTTCACAGGTTGTTGTTGGTGTCGTTAGTTGCCATAGAGTCCGTACTGACTCATAGCAACCATATGCACCACAGAACTGAACACTGCCTGGTCCTGGGCTAACCTCACAAAAGTGTTGGGGAGTAAATATATCACTTTGAGGACTATGATAAACCTAATCCAAATTGGAATGTACATGTGAAAGTAGGATAATAAATAAGGATAACAAGAGAAAACTGATGCATTTGAATTATAACTTTGGAGAAGAATATTGGAAGTGTTATAGACTGACAGAAAAACAAACAAATGTGTTAAGAAGCAGTATTCCCAATGCTCTCCTTAAAAGTGAGGATTGCAAGACTTCGTCTCTCATACTTTGGACATATTGTTAGGAAATACCAGTCCCTAAAGAAAGACATATTCCTTATATAATGAATGGTCATTGAAAAAGTAGACCCACAAATAGATGTATAAACACAGTAGAAGCAACGTTGGGCTAACTTAATAACAATTGTGAGAAGGCACAGGACCTGGCAGTGTTTGCTTCTGTTGTACATAGGGTCACTATGAGTAGTAAACTACACAACAGCATCTAACAATAACAACAATATTACAGAAGTATGGTTTAAAACTGATTTGATAAGATCAGAGAAATTTGTAGCTGACTAACTCATCATACAGGTCTAATGAAATCATACAGTTATTGTTTTGTTATTAGGTGCCATCAAGTCAGTATTGACTCTCAGCGACCTTATGCACAATAGAACAAAACATGGCACAAACCTCACAATCTTGCAACTTTTGAGACCATTACTGCTGCCACTGTTCAAATCTATCATGTTGGGGGTATTCGGTATTCCTGTTTCACTGACACTCCACTTTAACAAGATTGGTGTCCTTCTCCAGGGACAACTCACTGCTGATAATATTTCCAAGTCTGGTTACACTGGCTTCTCAGGAGCATTCTAGCTGTACTTTATCCAACACAAATTTGTTTGTTATTCTGGAAATCCAGGGTACTTTTAATATTCTCTTCCATCTCCGTAACTCATATGCATCAATTCTTCTATGGTTTTCTATATTCATTGTCCAACTTTTACACGCATATAAGTTGAAAATACCATGACTGAAGTCAGGTACACCTCAGTCCTCAGACATCTTTGTTCTTCAACACTTTAAAGGAGTATTGTGCAGCAGATTTGCCTAATGTAGCACATCATTTGATTTCTTGACTGCAGTTTCCTTGAGTGTTGATATTTGATGAGAACAAAATGAAGTCTTACACAACTTCAATCTTTTCTCCATTTATCTTAATGTAACTTATTGTTCCAGGGGTGAGGATTTTTGTTTACTTTACATTGAGGTGCAACACATATGGTCTTTGATTGTAAGTGTTTTAAGTCTTCTTCATTTTCAGCAAACAAGATTGGATCATTTGCATATCACAGCTTCTTAATGAATCTTCCTTCAATACTGATGCCATGTTCTTCTTCATATAATCCAACATTTTTAATTATTTGCTCAGCATAAGGATTGAATAAGTATGTGAAAATATACAGCCCAGACACACATCTTTCCAAATTTAAACAGTGTTCCCTTATTCTGTTTGAACAACTACCTTTTAGTCTATTTAGAGGTTCCTCATGAGCATAATTAAGTGTTCCAGAAAACACATTCTCAACAATATTTTCCATAACTTGTCATGATCCACATAAGTGAAAGCCTTTGCATAAGTAAATATCTTTGCATATGTAAATATCTTTCTGGTATTCTCTGTTTTCACCCAAGATCCATATGATGTTAGCAATGATATTCCTCACCTCATGTCCTCAACTGAATCCAGCTTGAACCCCTGGCAGTTTCCTGTCAGTGTATTGTTGCAGCCATCTTTTAGTTATCTTTAGCAAAAGTTTACTTGTATGCAATAGTAATGAAATTGTCCACTGGTTTCTGCATCCCATCGGCTCAGCTCTCTTTCAAAAGGGACAAATATAAATTTCTTCCAATCAATAGGCCAGGTAGGTGTCTTCCAAGTTTTTTGGCATAGATGAGTGAGCATTTCCATTGTGGTCTCAGTTTGGTGAAAGATTTTGATTTGTATTCTACCAATTGATGAAGCCTTATTCTTTGCCAATGTCTTCAGTGTGCATTCAGGTTCTTCCTTCAGTATTAGTGGCTATTGGCCATATGCTACCTCCTGAAATGGTTAAACATGTACTGTTTTTTTTTTTTGTTGTTGTTGTTGTTGTTTTGGTAAGGTGATTCAGTGCATTCCTTCCATTTTCTTTTGATGGTTTTTGCATTATTTAATATTTTGTCCGAAGAAACCTTCCATATTGCAAGTCAAGATTTTCATAGTTTCTACAATTCTTTCAATTTGATAATGCTGAGTATGTACTGTCCTTTTGGTTTTCTAACTGAAGTTCTTTGCACATTTCATTTATATTTAACTTTGTTTGGCTGTAATATTTAACTTTGTCTGTTTCCCTTTGTAACTGTCTGTTCAGCTCTTTTCCTACTCATTTCTTTCATTTGCCTTTCTACACTGGAGAGCAAGTTTCATAGGCTCCTCTGACTTTCATTTTGGTCTTTTCTTTCTTTGTTGTCTTCTTAATGACCTTTTGCTTTCTTCCTTTATGATGTTCTTGATATCAAACCACAACTTCTCTGGCCTTCAGTCGTTAGTGTCTAACCCATACAATTTATTCTTGAGATAATTTGTTGTTCAATAAATTGTGTGAAGGACCGGATACATCTGTGAGCATAGTGATTAAACTGTAGGAGATCTGAGAAAAAATGATTAAACAGTGGGAGAGCTGAGTATTTGTGTCTCATATCTTATACTGGTTGGAACATAATTAACTGATAGTTTAAACTTCTCTGCTCTAAAATCCTTAACTGTGATTAAGTTAGTATCAGACTTTCTTGGACTGCTCCCTGGAATGTGTAAGGAATATTAAAACAAGCCCATTCCTTAGAGATATAGTTCTCCCTAGCAGATGACTTTGACTTTATAACTCTCAAGTTGTCTTGCTGATTATTCCTATGATCAAAAATGTAGAACACTTCTCCCTATCTCTCCCTACTTTATTTCTTTATTTATATCTAATTTGCATTTTGGTCTCTTGACTCTTACAGCCTATCGTGGATCCCTCACCATTTTCCCTCACACAAAAATTTCTCCCAATACATTTTATTCATGGCTAATTTGATCTTGCCATATGCTTCTCTGAAGACTCAAATGGACAAACTATAACCACTATGCTACATTAATAGCATATGGAAATTTTTGCCATAAGGCATTATATCCATTGATAATGAGAGCAGTGATAGTTCAATTTTAAATTTTCATCTTTCTTGTAGGTGAACTGACCAATGAGCCTTAAGTAGAGCAACCACATATTTGTCAGTGGTGGCTGTGTGTTTGATATGATGCTGAATAGGTTTCAGAGGAGTTTTTGAGCAAAGAAAAACTAGGAAGAAAGGCCTGGCTATCTAGTTCCAATAATTGACTGATGAAAACTCTTATCTCATTCAGCATAGGGTCACCATGAGTTGAGTTGCAACTAGAAGACACCTAACAATAACCAAGAAAAGTAAAACAACTTTCAAAGTGATGGAAGGCAAAACAAGTTCTGCCTATCTTATCCATTGCCACAGAGTTTAGCTACCTTGTATAAGATTGGATTTCGGACACTGTCAGTCTTTACCAGAGCAGCAAGACTTATCTTTCATCCACAGAGCAGTTGGTCAATTTAAACGGATAGCCTTGTGGTTAAACTGTCCTATGTTTATCCTACAAACCACCAGTGCTGCTTCACATGATCAGTTAGGATTTATGAAACCTCTCAGTTTGTTAGTATGTGACTTTATATAACACACCTGTCTGGGCATGAGATTCCTCATTTTGTAAGAGGAGTAATATTAACAACCTCAGAATGTTATTTTGAAAAGTCAATAAGAAATCATTTGTTGAACATGAGAAGCAGTTCAACCACCCACTAGTATGTTTAGCAACCACATCCAGTACTATCCAGAAGAATCTCACTCAAAGAGATACTATGCAATTGTTGTTAACTGCTATCTAGTTAATTCTGACTCATAACAACCCTGTATAGGGTTTTCAAGACTTTGAATTGCCAACCTTGTGAATTATCAGTCCAATGCTTATACTACAATGCCATAACAGGACTTCTAGAGATCCTACATTGTTGCTATTGTTAAGTGTTGTCAAGCAGATTCTAAATCATAGCTACCTTCTGTGGGGGTTCCTAGAAGTGTCTGGTGTGTTTGAACCATGGAACTTGTAGTTAGCACTCCAATACCTATCTTACAGCACTGTACGAGGACTCAGTAAAACTGCTCTATAGGGTTTCCAAGCTATAATCTTTATGAGAATAGACTGCCACTTCTTTCTACCACAGTAAGTTCCAGAAGGAGCTTGCTGTTTTTAAATGTCCTTGAATTACTTACAGACTCATAAAGACCTGTATAGGATTTCAAAGGAGCAGCTGGTGAGTTTGAACTGAGGACCTTGCAGTTTAAACTGACCTTGTGGTTCAGTGTTTATACTACAGCACCATACCAGGTAATCTGATTTTTTTAGAAGTTGTTGTTAAGCAACATTGAGTCAGTTCCCATTATAGTGACTCTGTATAGGGTTTCCAAAGAGCAGCTGATGGGTTTGAAAATTCAACTTTGTAGTTTGCAGTCTAGTACTTATCCTATAGTGTAAGAAACATTTTTAGTTTGTTGCACTGTAGGATGAGTACTGGACTACTTACCCCAAGGTCTGCAGTTGAAATATACCAGCCTCTTACAGGGCCCCTACTCTTTAAACTGACTCAAAGGCACATCACATTTAGCATAACAAAGAGAATATGTACTTACTTTGTTTTCCAAAAATGTATCACAAAGCTGTGATTGAAATCCTGAATGGACTGTTGGCTTTCCAGACTACTTAACATATGGATATTTTCAACACTTAATCTATTTCTGGATATAATTACCTACTGGTCAAGCCTGTTTCATTTTCATATTTGAGATATTCATAGCAACTGTGGAGTTTGAAACGTCTTGGGGACCTCTTTTCTCTATAGGATGTAACATAACTTGTGTTTAAAATTTGTTCATGAATCAAGAATAAATATAAGATAGGATCAGACCATATTAAAACAGCACTTAAAATGAGTGACTAGTTGCAAGTAAAGAAATATTAAAAAGAAATGATTGAGATGCCTCTGTTTCATTTTTATTAACTCTGAAAAATCTCAGCAGGGACAATACAGAGTCTAGAATTAAGAGAGAGTGAGTTTGAAGGAAGAAGTAATTTTACCTTAATATACAGAAATTAATTATATTACTCAGGATGTTGTTGTTGTTTCTAGATTCCATGTAGTAGGTTCTGACTCAGAGCAACTCTATGGATATAAAGTACATTTTTGGCATAATTTTTTGTATTTTGTTAATTTGTTTAGAATATTTTTTATGAAGTAATGAATGATTAAGAAAGGAAGAAATCCATATATAAGAGCATGACTGAAAAACAAAAACAACATTCACTTTATCAAAGTTTCTTTCCCTAAGCCAATAATAAATTAATGTTAATATTCTAAAGCATGATTTTCAAAGGAAAAACTCTATAAAAGTCATTCATCACCAAGTGGAACAAAACAAATTTTGAAATGATTTGATGTTTTCCAGTAGTCTTTTGATGGTATTTTTAACAGAGAAAATGTATCATCTGTACATGTTTGCATACAAAGGAGGTATCAATAGTTCCACAGATTCAAAAACAGCATGACTTCAGCAGGCTCATGTTCTATGCAACAGTATATGTGATTTATTTTATTTAAAGTACTTTATTACTGTGTGCATGTATTCATGAATGAAACAATGAGCACAATATGGACACAGCTGTTTGTGATTTAGAGTTCACTATTTTGTACTAAATGATTAAGCTGATTAGGCTACCACATTTGAAAGAAAAGATTTTATGAATGTTATCTACAACCTAAAGCTCTAAGTGTTGTTGCTGATTGGCTTTTGAACAGAGTTTTCTATTCATGATTAGCACTTCCAAAGGCTGTAAACACTCAAATGTAGGAATGGTACTTTATGAAGCCCAGAAGTGAATCTGCAGTTTGTAATTTAATTCTCATCTCTGTCTTTACATTAAAACTGCATAGAGATTATTTTAATACCAACCAGCAAAGAAGCATAATAAACTAAGTATCTGGATTGGTTGTGAAAATTTGTATTTTTTTCCTTATTTATTTCTACACATCTCTTAGGTAATGCCAATGTGAAGTCGTAGTTGAGAAGTTCTACTCTATATAGAGAGTATATGAATCATTTTGAAAGAAATAAAGATAACACTAAATACCAAATATAATACATTTTTAGAAAGTAATTTAGTGGATTCCAAACTATGTGTATAAAACCTAGGACAAAAATATTATAAAAATTAGAAAATATATTTTAATATGCTTTTAAGTAAAAAGTAGGTTTTAACAGGGAAAAAAATAATCTCTACTTAAGAGTGATAAATAAGCATGTTTGAGTTCCCACAGCAAACCAAAATCAATGAGAGAAAATGATATAATTATTGTAGAAAAGACAGAAAGGATGATGAAAAATGACTGTATGTAATTTTATGTGGTATTGCAAATCTAATTAACATGATAATGAAAATTTTTTTAAATTGCCAATGTTTCTATTTTATTCAAGCTGTAGTATTATTGTTGCTGTTGCTAAATCCTGTCTAACTGGTGTGACTCATAGCAATCCTGTGTAAGGTTTCCAAGGAGTGGCTGGTAGGTTTGAGTCACTGACCTTTCAGTTAATCAGCCCAGTGGTACCGTATAGAGCCATACTGGGGTTCTGAGGATGATGACATTTTCAAGTTACTTAACTTGCATATAATGCAATATCTATAGATGCACTCCAAAAGCCCTTTTATTTCCTAAACAACCCGATTCTTTGTTCTCCACACTGCCATTGTTTTTACAGGGTATATCTGGCAGTGACATTTTCTTGACTTCTAAATGCTGATACCACTTTCTTCCTTTCTTCCTCTCTGTGATAACATGATAATGGTTGTTGTTAAGTGCCATTGAGTTGGTTCTGACCCATAGCAACCCTGTGCAGGGTTTCTGAGAATCAACTGGTAAGCTTAAACCACCAACCTTGCAGTTTAAATGGCTTTGCAGTATGGCGCACTAACCCACAGCACCACACCAGGACTCCAATATGATAATGAGACCAATCAAATTAATGAGAGTATTTAAAAACCTTTGGCATATCTATTGTTCTTCATAAATCATACGTGTGCTGATTGAGCCACACAGACTTTTGTTACTCCAAGTGTGATCCAGGGGCCAGCAGCATAAATATCATTAGTAATTTATTAATGCTACTAATTAATTAGCATTACTAATTAGCTAAGTAACTAGCATTAATACCTACTAACTTATTAGAATTTCAGTATCAAGGGTCCTACCACTGATCTACTGAATTAAAATCTGTAAATGAAGTACCAAGGACTTTTGAAGTAAAATTAAATTTATGAAACATTGATATAAATCAGTCTTTTGAATTTTGCTGCAAAACCAATGGCAGTATAATACTAAAACTTTAAAAAAAACTTTAAAAAAGATATTAGTTTCTATGTACCTGTGATAAAACACCTTTACATAGACCAATAGGCAGTCTTTCAAACAGAACAAGAGTTTGCTACATGGTTTAAAATTAGTAAAGGTGTGTGCCAGGGTTCTATACTTTCATTATATTTATTCAACTTATGCTGAACATGTAATATGAGAAGCTGAACTATAAAGGAAAGAATGTTGAATCAGGATTTGAGGAAGTGTAGTAGCAACCTGCGATATATAGTTGAAACATTTGTGCTTGCTGAAAGTGAAGAGGGCTTGTAGAACTTTCTGATGAAAAGCAAATATTACATTCTTCAGTATGTAATATATCTCAACATAAAGAAAAGAAAAGTCTTACCAACAGGACCAATAAAGAAAGCATGACAAAATGGAGACAATATTGAAACTGTCACGGATTTTATTTTCCTTGGGTCCAGAATCAACACCCTTGAGGCAGTAAAAAATCAAACAACATTATTTCATCAAGAAAATCTGCTACTGCTGCAAAAACAAAGAAACAAAAACAAAACAAAACAAAACAAAAAAACGCTTAAAGTGTTTAAAAGGAAAGATGTCACTTTGAAGACTAAGGTCTGCTTAACTAAGTCATGGTATTTTCAATTGTCTCACATACATGTGAAATCTGGACATTGAATAAAGAAGCCTAGAGATGAATAGATGCATTTTAATTTGGTGTTAGTAAAGAATATTGAGCATACCACCAACTGCCAGAGGAATAAATGAATCTATCTTGGATAGATTCAGCCAGATGCTCCTTAGAAGCAAAGAGGCTGAGTCTTCATTTCACAGATTGGACACATTATCAGGAGTGAAAAGTCCCAGGAAATCTATATTATGTTTGGTAGACACGCAGAAAAAAGAAATCAAACTCTCAATGAAATGGATAAATACAGTGGCTGCAGCAATGAGCTCAAACATAACAATAGTTGGAAGAAATCACAAAGAATATATAATGAAAGTCACAGTATTTATATAGCATTAAATGTCCCTTGGTGGTAGTTGTGGTTATGTACCATTTAGTCGGTTCCAATTCATAAAAATCCTATATAGGGTTTCTGAGGCTGTAAATCTCTACAGGAACATAAAGCCTCATCTTTCTTTCATGGAACAGCTGGTAATTTTGAACTGTTGACTTTGAGGTTAGCAGCCCGAGATTCATAACCACTACTCTACCAGAGCACCTTAAAATGGGGAATATGACTACCTCTTACTAGTGACATCATGATGAGAACAAGAGAGGGCCTCAGGCAGGTATAGTTGTGATTGTTATTTTTGTCAGGTGCTGTGGAGTCTGTTCTAACTCAAAGTGATACTATGCACGATAGAAGAAAACACTGCCTGTCCTGTGCCATCCTCACAATTGTTATATTTGAGCCTATTGTTGATGCCACTGTGTCATTCCATCTCATTAGAGGTCTCCCTCTTTTTCACTGACAATCCAGTTTAACATGCACGATGTCCTTTTCCAGGTACTGGTCCCTCCTGATAACATATCTGAAGTATTAAAGAAGTCTTGTCATCCTGTCTTCTAAAGAGTTTTCTGGCTGAAATTCTTCCAAGAAAGATTTGTTTGTTCTTCTGGCAGTCCACAGTACTTTTAAGGCAATAGGGCCAAAAGAGGAAATTACAACAAATAAGGGGAAATGAGGGATAAACAGCAATGAAGCTGGGAGCTAAGCTCTACAATGTTCAATAGATTCCTGTGAAACTGAGTGGAGACTTGTTGGCTAGTAGTGTGGCAAGACCTTGGGACTCTTGGGCCCAGAGTCAGTGACACAGCCACAGAGATCTAGAGTGGAGAGTGAAGCATCCAACTGATAAGAAGAGAGGGCATATGAACAAGAACATCCAAACTTGCAGATAATGCCCAATTGATGGGACTTCAATAACTGGATGATCACAGCTCATCTAGAAGAAGAAAGAAGAGGAAAAAGAGTAATCTGATGAAATTTGATGAAGTTGACCTACACCTATGGATGCTGTAGCTCAAAAGAGGAAACAAATCTTTACAGCAATGATCATTCCCACCCCCTCCATACACAGAGTAGACAGGGATGGGCAACTTGGACATTGGGTACCCAAAGTGGGGAGGTGGGGTGGTGGGCTACAAAGGCAAGAAGTGACTGGCTTACAAGCTTTCAAGCGAGAACATAGATTCAGAAGGCATGGAGGAAGGTAGACTCTCCATTAAGTAGTATCCAATCTGTCTAAGCGGGCTGATGAAAGGAAATATGGATAGGTGTCTGTGATACAATAGTGAATACTTGTTATCAGGACTGATTGTAGGGTTTGGAAATGTAAAGGTAGATGTTTTGTAGCAAGAAGGGTTGTGATTAACTTTTCAGTCTAGGAGCGGAGGTCCCCTGGGACCATCAAAGGAGAAGAGTGGAGAGTGGGACCCTACCCAGAGAAGCAGAGATTCCAGAGGTGGTGGCAGAGATTATGACGTGGAGAGATGGAGCAGCTGGGGACTTTAGACCCATAGAGTGAGAGGGGCTATGTGCTGACAACCAGGGGGGTTGAGGGGCTAGCTTACAGGGTATACCCTTTGGTTGGTTGATGATGCATATAAGGGATTTTAACCATGGCAATGAAACGATATACAATACGATGAATCTAAAACTAATGTTCTACCATGTAAACTATCACATAATTCACAATAAAACATTAAAAATAAAAAAAGGAAGAATCTTGATCAAAAGGGGGGAAATATAGAACCAAATTTCAAATTATCATGAGCTCTAGATTTTTCTGAAGCCACGGAAAGCGATGAACCCCTGAAAATATTGCTCTAGATCATATTTAAACCTTCACCAAAAATAACCCCTGAAGTCATCTTACAAACAAACAGTAGTTTAGCTCAGCTAGTAAATAAGGTCTGCCTTGAACATTATGCTCTTTTAAGAGCAGTCTATATGGGATGTAATTGACAACAGCAATCTGAGGATTAGAGATAGAAATCTTGGAAGGTCATGAGTTTATATTAATGAGTGAGGAACAACTCAGAAAAGGAGGTTGAGAATGGTTGCACAACTTGAAGAATTTAATCACTGTTACTAAATTATACATGTGAACACTTAAAAAAGAATCTTATCCCCATCTCTCTTTACCAGACCCATCTAGACAAAATGAAATTTTGA
This sequence comes from Chrysochloris asiatica, assembly GCF_000296735.1. Lineage (NCBI taxonomy): Eukaryota > Metazoa > Chordata > Mammalia > Afrosoricida > Chrysochloridae > Chrysochloris > Chrysochloris asiatica. The sequence continues at coordinate 231,050 of NW_006408979.1, forward strand.
AAGATCTCTCTGTCTTTTCTTGACTCTGCTCTTTTTCACTTAATGTGACCTATCATTTTTGGATAAAAGCCTATAGATATCTCCAGTCTGCCTCCTGGTTTAATGATTTTGGGGAGTCCAGTGTGGCGTTGTGGGTTAATGTGCCAAACTTCAAAGCCATTTGAACAGCAAGTTCGGCAGTTCAAGCTCACCAGCTGCTTCTCAGAAACCCTATACTGGTTTGCTATGGGTCGGAATCGAGTCGAAGGCACGTAACAACAATAACAACATACATATAGAAGGCTGGTCAGAGGAAAAGAGAAAGACCACCAATGATATGGATTGGCACAGTGTCAGCATTTATTCTAATGTTACTTATTGGTCCAATGGTGAGAATTTTAGTTTCCTTTACACTGAGGTGCCACC